>NC_142195.1:26476841-26729341 GCF_026936395.1 Plectropomus leopardus
CAAGTCTTAAACAAGAGAGTTAAGGAATGCTTTGTGGCTCTGTAAAAAATTGGAAATTACTAACTGGAACACAGTGCGGTCAAAGAAAGAAGAAGCTCCAAAAAACCATCGAGTCCAGCTGTACCTGGAGGAACTTTGCCTCCTGTTTTCCACTTACAAACCCTCTACAGTGTTTGTTATGATAAGCAAGACGCAAATTCGTCACCTCCCTTTTTTCCATTGGTGGGTATAACTTGTTCCGCCCGGCGACCGGATGGTGATGGATGATGATTGGCCGGCCGGATCAGGGTCTGCCGTGTATTTCCATACATCATCTGACTCTCTCTCTCTGCCCTGACGATCTGCACCTGCGCCGCCTCGCTTCCCCCGAAAATACCTCTGATTAATGTCCAGAGCCAGAGAGGGGAGCAGAGCGGGGAGATGCTGTGGTATTAATTAAACCTACCCTAACACCACCACCCTCCCTTTTTCACACGTGAAGGAGGAAAAGAGATAGAAAGAGGTGAAGAACTAAAGGGAAAAGGGAAACTAAAATACGATTTAATAGACAAAAGAAGAAGAACAAGAACATAATGAGAAAGAAAAAAGTGGACAGAAGCGAAATGGAGAAACACAAGGAGTGTGTAGAGTGATGGAGTGAAGTAAGAGGAAATATAGATGGAGATAAACAAAGAAAAAGAATTAGAACAAAACAGAAAATGGGGAAAACAGGCAGAAATGGAGAAATCAAGAGGAAAAGTTAACAGATATTAAGAAAGGAATATATATTAGGAAAGAAAAAGAAACAGAGATAATGAAAGAGAGGAAGAGCAGAAAGAGACAGTGAGGTTTACAGAGATTAAGGAGAGGAATGAAATAGATGTAGTCCAAACCGAGGAGAGACAGAAACAGAGAGAGATAATGTGGATGTATGAACGCCCCTCTGCAGCCATGCAGGTTGCCTATTTCGGTCAGGAGACGTACCTGCTAATAATAAAATCTGCTCGTGAACTTGCACACTGCATTTGTGTGTAAATACAGTTTAGTATAACCTCTGCATTTGCAGGTCACATCAGCCACTTTGCATCATCTGATGACAAAAAACACGTGATATCGCTGAATAAGACCAATAAGACCAATGTCGGGACTAGGACTGCAGTCAACCGAAGGAAACCAAAGAAAATCGTGGTTAATTGAAACTCTACATAATATTCTTCCATCCAGTTTATCAGTGGGGGGAAATATCTGAACGTTATTTCGAAATCGCCACATGACTTTGAGTGCACTCTACCTGTTAGCTTTGTGTGTCCACAACAGCATTTTTTTTCTCTTTTCACATGGTTTAGACATTAAGCAAGTATCTCAGTGGACAGGCAAGGGAAATTGTTAAAAATAATTATGATCTTCAATGTAATATTATCAAAAAGTAAACTGCACTATAACACTTTTCCACCTGCGTGTGCAAGTCTGTCTCATTACTAAGAGTCAAATACTATGATGAGAAAAACCTGACATACTGGACACAAAAGCATTTAACTAGATTTTATATATAATATAATGTAAATAAATAAGAGTCACCAGATTATCAGCCTGGCGAATTATTGGGGCCAATATTTGGCATTTTGCCCATTATCTGTATCAGCGTGTTATTTTAATGATCGCCAATAAAATCAATTGATTAAAAAGTGCAAGAAAGTGTCAGCATGGGAGGAACTTTTACTTTGTAAAACCTCAGGGGGATATTTTATTTGTTTATTTGATTTGAAGTTTTGATAAAGCATTTTGTTCATTCATTGTGCGTAACTGCTTGTCCTCGTAAGGGTCACGGGGTATCCGAACTGGTAAACCCTGTACAGGTCGCCAGACTATCGCAGGACTGACACATAAAGACAGACAACTATACACACTCACATCCACACCTGCGGGCAATTTAAAGTCCCCAATTAACCTGACCTGCATGTTTTCTGGAAAGTGGGAAGAAGCCGGAGAAAACCCACGCAGAGACGGGGAGTAATGCAAACTCTGCACAGAAGGTCGCCCAAGGTCCGAACCTCGCCCCATCCCAGGTTCAAATCAGGGACCCTCTTGTTGTGAGGCGACAGTGCTATATTATATGTACAGGACAGATGAATTAATGTGGCGCTCCTCTTTAAGTTACTGCATGTTTGAAGTGTTGAGTGTAAACAGGGTTATTATTAGTGAGACAAAAGCTGGCGCCAGAAAAAATGAGTAAACAAAACAAAATGTTTTCCGTCATTGAAAGGCATTTCAAAACTTTTTGAAGGGCAGCAGCATCTCCCTGGTTTGAACCTCTGAAATAATGGTAATATTAATCCTAAAAATAATGAGATAATATATCAGCTTATTAAAAAGCTGAAACGATAATCTGAAATGAAAACAGGCAAAAATATTAAAAAAAAAAAAAAAAAAACCTGCTCCCCCTGTGTATGAGCCACTCTGCAGTTTACACCTAGCAGCCACTGTCTACAGCAAACACATTTATTTTTCAGCAGCATTATTTAAAAATGCAAATAGATGCAATTACACTCGCCTTGTTTATCAGCAGTTATTACCAGTATTTTGGCGTCGCCGCGTTGAAGAGGAGCCATATTTCAAAGCGTTCGCCGTCGGCCGCTCGCTAACGCAGATAACGAGTTTCCCCCCTCGCAGATGTAATTACAAAACTATTTTCTGGAAAACAACTCCAGTCCCACGACCCCCACTAACACACACACATACATATATATATAGATATACATGTGGAAACACACACACAAATTCCCTTGCAGCAGTTCTAAAAATAGCACGGTCCTTACAGATAGAGATCAGTTGATGAATTCATAGTGAGGCTGTTATCAGTGGGTTTAATAATAATTTACTGTGTGTGTGTTAAACTGTATACATGAAGATATATGTGTGTGTGTGTCTGAATTAATCATGCTATTAAGGCTCATCATATTCATGGATTTTTTAAAAAGGAGATCATTCTGGGTTGTTTTTCATGCAGAATTTATGTCCCTACTCACGTAAATGTTGTTTTCTGCAGCAAGAAGACATTTATTACTACACTTTACAGTGGAGGAGGTTACCTCGGCTTTACATAATATGGGGACTGAAAAAAAGAAATGAAACACAGTCCCTAAAAGTCATTCGAAAAACATCAGTTCGCCAAAAACAGAATTTTGTTATTCAAGTGTTTTTTACAGTCCAGGTTTCACACAGATTTGTGTTTTGTTTTGTTTTCAAATTCAGAATACGCATTTAATGTAAAAATACTGATCCCTATAAATACGTCAGTGTGTCACAGTTTAGAAGTTTGTCCATTAAGTTTTGAAGTGAAACCAATCATAAACTCTGGTATTACTGCAGCTGTTTCTAACAGGATTTCTTTTTTTAACATCCTGGCGATTAAACTGCAATAGTCAGACTTTATAAGTTGAAAAGGAGCAGCTGAACACAGTGTGTTGATTTTTTTTATACAGGAATTATTGAGTGTTTATATCCTTCACAGTGAATGTAATACAAGCAGCAGAAAAGGAGGCACACTGATTAGCCACAGCAAGGACAATGACAGAGGGTAGTGACAAGAAAATGGTTGATAAGGTGCTGTCGATGTGTGTACAGACACTTTTGAAAGTTGTGCGTAGTGGACGTTTGAGTTGTTGAAAAAACAAAACTTTTTAGAAAAGAACACATGGAAGATAATGATCATATAACATTATCATAAAAGTATCTGTGTAGCTTATCGACAGAAGATGTTACAAAATATTTTAAAACTTTACAATGCAGTGTCGGAAAAAATATTCATAACATCTTTAAGGCCTTATTTTTAGATTAATGAATTCAGTGCCTTTTAAGACTTTGTAAGGATCCGCAGGAAGCCTGGATATTGTCCAATCATACGCTGGTTCGACTGGATCTGATCCAAACGGTCATTTCTGGTGGACTTTAAACCGAGGACACTGAGGTGGACCAAATAACACCTGATGCACCAGACGCTTACGTTCGTTCATGAAATGATGCAGCGACACCAACTCTAAGTGTAAAGCAAAACAAAAACATAAACATAAAAGTCTGCCATTACTGTCATAGTTTCAAGCACATGCTCATTTAACAAAGCAACAATGGGCATGCACGAACTCATCACGTCTTTTCTTACATTTCCCAATGCATTGTTAGAAATGCATAATTCTTTTTCTGTTAAAATTACTTGTATTGTTGATTATTCTGTTGTTAGAAACACATGCTGTATGTCTATTGTCCGAGGTTGTTGTGCAGTCTATGTTGTACGTTAAGCCACGTCTATGATCGACAAACAATAAAGTTTTCTGAACCTGAATCTGAATGACCACACAGATACAAACTAACCAGAGTACTGAAAAAAACGCACCCTAGAAGTGGAAGTAAAAGATGTTTAATGACCTAAAACTCACTTTGCGTGTGGATGAGGGGCCAAAATTTAGAGGAAAATATCGTTTTCAAATCTATGTGTAGACAGGGCCATAGACTGCTGCAGTTTAAGTCCTGCCTGTTCTGCCTGCTTTTTGCTGCACAGTATACGTCACTCCATTCTCCACTCATTTACTGCTCCCCATACAACAGACATTCAATAGTTTTCTCAATAGTGAGCACTGATTTGAGATTTCTGCCACTTAATAATCATCATTTTGCATCACTGAGAGTTGTAGAGTCATGCAACTGTAATTTTTGCATTTATAACATGCATGCAGAATTGTTAGCAGAAAGTACACTGACTTAAGTTCAGTTTTGAGGTACTTGTAGGCTAATTTACTTAGGTATTTCCATTTACTACTACCTTATACTAAAAAGAGGAGGAATCCATCTTCCAGGATGGACAGACATAGCATGTCGTTTTTTTGTATAATCAAATCTATTTCTAATGTCCTAATTCTGTTATTTTTGCTGCCGCAGGGATCAAAACACTTCACACTGATCAATGAAGTTTGCCTTAATTTGATAAATTTTATTTCCATCATATGTGCTTAAACACTGTTGTCATGTCAACATATAAAGTGTGAAGTGAAATTCATATGTTCATCATCCACCATCTGTGCACACGTCAATCTGTCACACACACGCAAACACATAAACACACAGAGACAGCGCGAGCCTTCGCTCACACACATCTGCACACACACCTGCATCCATGTACATATGCACATGCTAAAATGTCACAGACATATATCATACACACATATGAAAGCACAGATGCCCGGTAAAACATATTCTCACACACACACACTCCTGCAGCGAAGGCGTTGCAGTGCAGATGTGTGTGTTGAATGCACAGGATGCGACGCCACACATGAGTGGTTGTCACGGCGTTTGGATGACAGATGTAGTACTCTGGTCTAGGCTTGGTTCCAGACACACACACATACACACATGCGCATGCACACACACACACACACACACACACACACACACAGCTAAAGCCACTCTTCATTTATCAATAATTGGTTTTTAATTCCATTTGGCAGCCAGCAGCGCGAGCGGCAGAACAACGACAATAATTAGTCCATCAGAGGAAAAGAAGAGGAGATGGGAGGCGAAGTTTCAGGGACCGTCTCAAAAGTGACAGAAACCCACCTGACCGCTGATCGCATGAAAAGATTCGTTCTTTGCAGGAAAATCATTTTTGTTTTGTGTCTTAAGACAGTTTTCAGGAGTCTAATAAGAGGACAACAAAATTACAATACACGATTTAACCCTGAGGCCTCGCTTTAATATTACACACACTCATATCACTAATATTATTTTCTACTTTTGTTTTTTATCAACCAACATCAGTCCTAATCATATATATACAATATTCACTAATTTTAGAAATTTAACCATTTAAATGCCAGTTTTTTTCACCATACCACAATGGTTTTAGATTTTTCAAAAAATTCAAAAATTACTTATTTTCAATATATTACATGCAAAGTAGATTTTTATTTTGATTATCACAACGTGGATATGTCAATGAAGAGCAGCAACACTGATTGTGTTAGTGCACCTAGTGGCAATAGCATGTATTTTCTAAATATGCCAAATATGGTTAAAAAAAAAAAAAAAAAGGAGTCACACAATGACACCCAGAAATAATACAATGCATATTTTATGTTTTGATGGCTGTGGGATCAGTTTAAATGGGTTTCAATGGCCCATTTTTTGCACTTAACAGTGTGAATGTAACAATTCTGTTTACACAGTGTAACAACAACAGGAATATAAACACTATTTGACAAACGTGGTGTCAGCAAAAAGTTTAAAATTTGGGTGAAGTTGTGAGGGTGAGTGAATAGCATATCACAAAGTAGAAATACTCTAAACGACTGTCGATCTGATTGACATATCTGACAATTTTGGAAACTTTGGGCTCTCCTCTAGAATTTAAAGTAAAATTTTAATGTTTTAAGAAGTACGCTGACTTCGCTCTCTGGCGGCAGGTTAAATGAGAAGTTTGATGCCTGTCTGTTAAAGTTAAGGCTACAGACAGCAGCCAGTTAGCTTAGCGTAGACAAAAAGTCTGGAAAAGGGGGAAGCAGTGAGCTGCAACCTGTGCAAAGGCTGCAAAATTAGCCTAAAAGTACCAGCACACCTGCAGTTCACTCATTATATATTGCTTTTTTCAACTTTACAAATCCCACTTGTACAACCATGACACAGACTTTTGTGTCTTGAAATCAAAAATCCAACGGAAGACAAAGACACAAATATAAAATATGAAATATATTGTTTCAGTGTCAAATATTCACATCATATAATTCTAAATATTGAGTTCAGTAGAAAAACTGTGTCGAGCAACTGAGCGCCGTACTTAGATTACAATTCTGTTTGTGACCGTTTAAAACTATTTCTATTGTGAATACTGAACCTCAGAAAGGAGCATGTTTTTATGTTTTATCGTTTTTCATAATAAAATTAACTATTTCTTCCGTCCAAACAAACACAAGAGCGTCTCCGTCTCTCTGTCCTAACGATGAGCTCCTCATGAACATTATGACATCACATAATCAGCGGAAAACCTTTTAATCCTCCGCAGAGATGGTTCCAGATTGTTCTGTTCATTACATTTCATTCATATTAACTCTATAGATTTAATTCTAATTAATTGCATTAGTTAAATTGGAGCTGCAGAACACGGCTCTGACTGACGCGACCTTTGACCTTTTGATTTGCAGAACAGCAGATTGCAGACGACCCTCGGCCGGCGGGATGTGACCTTATTTAGAGTTTAATCACACACCCACGCACACACATGCACACACACACACACACATGCACGCACAAAGCCACAGAGCATACAGAATAAATAAAACATAATTTTCTTTATAATTTGTTTTTGCGATGTGGATGTTGAACACTTTTTAACCTGAGCTGCTGACAGTGTGAACAACAGTCAACACTCTTGTTCAGACCAACTGTCAGCATCAACACACTGACAGCGTGATCACTGAAACCGTAACACCACGTACATGACAAATTTTAGATAAACACAGAGCGATAAACTGCTGTCAGTTGATGCAGAAAACAGTAGTTTAAAAAACTGGGGATGCATGATAATAGTTATGTTAATTCTTTGCGATGCAAGAGCCACGTTTTTAAACTCTGAGCGTCTATTCTGGACTGGGAGCTGTACGTCTGGCCTTTTTTTCTAGTTGCTGAGAGTTAAAAAATGTTACATTTTGGGTCACTGTCGCCTTATTATCAAGCCAGCCAATCACAGTGCAGAAGGGGCGGGACAAACAGCCTACCACAAAAACCAACCTTCACTTCTGATGTGTTCAATGTGCTGAACCTAAAAACAGCAGAGGAGGAGAAACATGTTAATATACACTATATATGTGTGTGTGTGTCTTCGCCCACAAAACCCACACACAACTTTGAGTTCCAGGCCAATCATCAGAAATTAATTATAAAATTTAAAACATTCCTGTTTGTGTTTTGTTTTTGAAGACTAAACTCCTGACTCAGATTGTAATTTTGGTCTTATGTTGCTAATCTTACATCTCACCTGGCCAGACAGATTTACACAGGGGAGGTGTGTGTGTGTGTGTGTGTGTGTGTGTGTGTGTGTGTGTGTGTGTGTGTATGTGCGTGTGTCTGCATGCATGTGCGCGTGCATGCGTGCATCAGGGAGTCCTATTATAGCCGCAGGGCCAGATGTTCATGGTGAATGCCCCCCTCCCTCATTTTTCTCTCCCTCTGTCTAACTGCTCTTCCTTTATCTCAGTCATCTATCTATGCTCCCTCCTTCCTCTCTTTTTTATTTTATCATTCTGGAAATAAAACAAAATTACATAAAATATAAATAAAACACGCATCTCTCTCTCTCTATATATATATATATATATATATATATATATATATATATATATATATATATATATATATATATATATATGTACACACAACAAGCACATACAATTTTTGATATAAAGGTTAATCATACGAAACAAAGTATTTTGACTGAATTTCTTCATCGATCTCTTGCCTTTGTGTTCCTCTTCTTCCTCACACTTTTCCAGTACAACCCTTCCTCTCTCTCTCTTACATACACACACAAACACACACACACACACATACACACACACACACACACACACACACACACACACACACACACACACACACACACCTTCCTCCACAGCAGCAAGTTGAACAGCTGCACCTGCAGTCTGACAAAGCTGGGTGTTTGTGTGTGTGTGTGTGTGTGTGTGTGTGTGTGTGTGTGTGTGTGTGTGTGTGTGTGTGTATCTCTTGCCCTTTGACCACCAGCTGCCATCACAGTAACATCAAACCTCAGATATGTCAGATAAATCAAACCAGCTCTACACGTCACTCTCTCTGCTCTTCTCAACGGCTTGTTTGCAATCACGTGACACAAAATTCAGGGGCAGGAAGCAATAAATTAGAGGAAATTATCTTTAGAAATTTTAAACTTCTGTTGGATGTGATCCATACAAAGTGACACAACTGGACTGATTAGTCAAGTGTGGAAACAGTCATTGTTACAAATCACCTCGTCCTCCAGACCTTATAATGTTGTGATGTACAGCTTCATATGCAACAAAGCTATTAAATAACAAATCTTCTCAGTTAAACAATGTAAACAATCTGAAGTGCTGTTAACTTCCCGAGATGTTTCAGGGATCAAAACTGTCATGATATAAAGGAAAATAAATCAATACAGCAGTGTTTGCAGTATTCTGCATTGAAATATTGTATCGATACACAGCAGCATTAATTATCTATATTGCAACCACAAATTAAACTTATGGTATCCTACTGGAATATAAAAAAGGTTTTTTCAGTGACCATCTACCAAATGACTAACTTCGTCTGACAAAATAATCACTAGTATGAAATTATCATTTAGTCATTTCATATGTTTTTCATATTAAGCCACGTCTCCCTTCTTTTTTCTTTTTTTTCTTACGTATCATGAACAGTCGGTAGCCTTCAGCAGTGAATGAACTGTGTCTGATATTGTGATATATTTTGAGTTGTGAGCTTTAAGGCGGAAATGTAATGAAATGTAAACCTGCAGGTTTTAGGATAATCCATTTCCCATACAGTCAGCTGGTGAGAAAATATGCTCAGCTATCCGATCCCTCACACACACACACACACACACACACACACACACACACAATTTAGTGGTGAGTTAAAGCAGCTGCTGTGGGCTGAGAGAGAGAGACATATAAATGTAATCAGAGAGAGAAAAAGAGAGAGTGTTGGTCATCATCTTCCAATGTGGGAAATATTTCTTCCCAAGTCAAGCTTTCTTTCCAACATTACCTCATTTAGCCAAAGTCAAGCTGAGTTGACTGACTTAACTTGTGAAGGACAAACTTTTAATAAGTCCAGGGACTTGAGGGATATTCAAATTGGCCAACCCCAAACTCTGAGACAAGAAAAATCCACCCACCAAGCACAAAGCTGTACATTGTTTCCCACAGAAGAAACCTTGCAAGAAAACTTTGCAAACTTTTGCGTCCCCTTGTGTCATTCTGTGTCCCCTTTAAGCAATAGCTCAGCGATATATTAGTGCAAAAAAGACTGAAACTAAAGTTACAGGTCCAAAATAACAAAACTCAGCATCCTCAACAGTTGATCAACTATGCAGAAAAAGAAAAGGCAGCTCAGTTTGATAAGACTGAAGTGGTTTCATTTAAAAGTTAATTTTGGCATGAGAAGAAACATCCAAAATAGTAACTAACTAAAGTTTCATCTTGTTGGTTTTTCTGCTTTGTCGTCTTAACTGTAAAGCTTTCTGAACGGAGAGAAAGATCTACAGAAGGATGGTGAGACAAAAAGAGATACGGAGAGTCAACTTGAGGACAGACAGATGAAAACAAAGACAGACGGACAGATGTCAGACGGGTGAGACGAAGCCCTCAGCCATCAGTTCTCCAGTTGAACAAACTCCCCACATCCTTAAATATTTACCCGGTCGCCGGGACAACAGACATTCTTCCTACCCCTGTATTTTGACGTTTGGGTTTCCCCGTCTGGAAAGCGTTGCTGTGATGAATGAGGGTATCAGATTAAAATCTGACCACTGGTGACGTTACATTTTCGTCTTTCTTTTCAGTCTGAAGCAGGTGTGTGAAAGAACTTTGTCATCTTAAAGAAATGCTGAGTGGTCAAAGGTTAAAGGCTCTGCAAAGTGTCAGAGCTGCTGTGGAATTTTAATTTCAATTAATAATCTCTTTATTTCCTATTTACATTTATATAATTTCTATTATATATCCTTCAAAATATCATAAAAGCCCCAGTATATGTATGTCTTTCATATATTACCAACCAGGAAGGTCAATCAACATTACAGTTAGTGTGAATGTAAATTCTATGGGAAAAAAATGATTATTAATATTTTCTCATCCAAATATGGATGTCAGTCAGAACTAGCATTTGTCTTTGCTTAATTTATGCAACTTTAACCAAAGTTTAAAAATTGCATTATCAGACAATTGACAAATTAAAGGAAAACTGCCTGGTGAAGCAAAACCAATTCAGATGCTCAAAATAAATCACTACTTTGTGTCAAATTATTGATTTCTTTAGTAAACAGCCATGTCACAAGCTTGACAATGTTCAGCAAGCGAGGTTATTGTTACTTGAACCCCCTTCAGGGCAATATTTCACAAAAATGACCCACGCACGCTACATTATCTCTTTGTTTGGGTTTTTATCTGCTATGTTATATCGTTCGGACGCACATTTTCTCTGAATCATTTTGTTAAATGAAAAAATTGCAAATTACAAAAGCAGGTTTTCCCACAAATTCATTCATTTGCAGCGGTCCACCCACGATAACAACATCTGCCTCCACATTTTGATTTTTTACTTTACGAAATGGGCCGTTCAATAGGAGTGCTGTTGGAATATATATATATATATATATATATATATATATATATATATATATATATATATATATATATATATATATATATATATATATCGTCCGGTTATTCATTATTTATTGCACCAAACTCTCAGAGCACAGAGCGTACTCTGGGTACAAACAGAGCAACAGGATGCTAGAAACAGCAAAAGTAAAACTTAACCGTTTAATGCATTAAGTCTAAAAGTTTGCTTTCAAATGCCTCTGCAGCAGCTGCTCCTCTCATTCATCCATCTGATCAGCTCTGATCAACTGATCAATTATCCTTTTTGTGAGCAAAATGGACAAATGAACACACACGAAAAGACAAGAAAAGCTGCCATATACAGTATAGAATATAGTATCGCTGGGTAAAAAAATCGATTCATCAGTGCATTGCAATATGTTTTTTTCTAATTCAATATTGATTCATAAAATCCTGAAATCGATTATTTCCGTTGTAATGACGCCCTGCTCCCGTGGGGGCAGTGTGAGTGCCGCCGGAGTGTGATTGACGTTGTTCAGAGGCCCCGCTTGACCCCCAGACAGCATAATATAATAGATCAACATTATAATAGATCCGTGAAACAACATCTGTTGTTTATTCATTAAAATGGCAAAAGTTGTGCGAGGTAGCGGGGTGTTAAAATCAGCGCCAACAACATCAAAAGACAACGTTTGGATACACAAAGTCAATAGTAGTCACGTGGTGTGTGAGCCTCGTGAGTCAGTGTTAAAACACTGCAACAATAACACGAACCTACGTAACCATTTGAGCCGACAACACACAGATGTTTTGCAGCCTGTTGATAACACTAAAGCTGTGGATCACACACACATGCAGGCTGACAAATCCAGCAAAAATGTGCACTTTTCTGTACTCTAAATTTATTTTAGTTTTAATTTTTATTGAATAAAGAATAATGCAATGGTAAAATACGTTTACAGGTGTCAGATTGTTCTAATAACGATAATGCATGTTTTATTGAACACATCAGAAGGTATTCGAATGAATAATCTGGGTATTTCTGACATCAACACACATAACTGAATCAATATCGAAGCGAATCGAAATCGAATCGTGACCCAAAGAATCGAAATTGAATTGAATTGTGAGGTTCTTGACAATACCCAGCCCTAGAATATAGTACATATTATAAAACAATGCATCAATTTCTGTCAAGTAATCTCAGGTTTTTAAGGCAGGTGAGCGAACTACTAGAGGACAGGTAGGTTTCTGGTTACTGCTCGAGGAGATAAAACTAAAAATGCAATCTACCCCTCGATCCACCACAGCTCTAACCTCTCCTCCAAATATGGTCACATCTGGATCCAGACATCTAACAAGCTGACGGCCAAAATGCCAAAGCTTCAAAACGGGAGTCAACCAACCAATGTGTGACTTCATGGTAGCTGCGTCCATTATTTATTCAGTCTGTGGTTAAAAAAAGTAAACGCTTTTTCCCTCTTGACCGCAGCATAAAGCAGAGCTATCCACTTTTACCATTACTATTTTCGTTAGCTGTTGAGCCATTGGCCATCTCCACTGATGAGTGAATCCAGAAAAAGCTCGTGTTACATTAAGAAAGAAAAAAATACAGTAATTTTAAGACTTTGTGTTAGAGGCTTCATATGGTGTCTAACTTGCTTAACATTGAAGTTGAGCAGCCTGGTTTATTCAAATGAAAGAAAATATAAAACTAAGCGGGAGATTTATAGTTTCATGTTTCTGTGAGGCGTTTGGATAATCCCAAGATATTCTTGGGGTGTCATAAAGAAGTAATTACATCTAAAATATTCAAGAAAATCCATATCTGGATGTAACCCACATGTGAAAATGATCTACAAATACTTTTTAATGATGGTTATCACACAAGCAATCAAATGTTGAACTGTACTCCCAGAACAACACAATTAAACTTTAATTAAGTGTATATTGACAGAACCAAAGGAAACTAAATGTAGCATGATGGTAATGGGACAGAAGGGAATAAACCCAGGTTAGTAAATAGTAAAATGAATGAGGTGTTGGGAAATATTATTTCTTTTCAAACAGCACTTCTCCTTCTCTGCTCTCTCCTTAGGTATGGAAAGTGTCGGAAAATTTTGAAGATGTGCATGAGGAGAGACAACCCAAGTATTTCCTTTCCAGAAATAAAAACACAAAATATATATATCGCATTTAAAAAGTACACAGCTGACAATCATGTGAAGGCAGTGCAAGCGAAAAATAAATTCTTTCCAGCCACGACGAAGACCAAGTTTCACTTCCAGTAATCACCATTTTCTTTAAAAACTTAAGTAAAAGCTTATATTTCGTTCAGTTGGCACCTTATGCAAAGGGTATTTTAAACGTACCCTAAAATGATTTTTTTAACAAGGGGCCTGCAAATAATCTGTTCTCATGCACTGTTGGTACGTTTTTCCTACAAAAAGTAATGCACCAAAATTGTAATCGCAGGAAGTTTGTGGAATGACTAACTTAGATCAATTTATAATAGATTATTTCTTGTTAATATTGTATTATTGTATTATGTTTTTATATACTTAGTAGTCTTCTTTTTTGGAAAATTGAGTTTTTTCTTCTCTCTGGCCCTTGGCCACTGTTGAATTGTTTTAACGCCATACTTTTCTAATGCAGGACGATGCTGTTTATCAGAGAGTGAAGGCTCTGTCAGCATAGCTTGTGCTAAAGTTTTCATCTTTATAAGCCTGGTATAACTTTTGTCATCTTTTTTTAAAGCCGTCCTCTTAAAATCAGTAAGGCCTTGCAACCTCCAGTGAAGCTCTGACGAATCAAAGTGGGGGTACCACTGCTCCGAACCGACTGAAATTTTGATCTAAAGAAACTAACCATATGAAGCACTTTACAAAAACAGAGTAAAACAATGAATAAAACAACAAAACAATAAAAATCGTCACGTTAAAGCAAACCTGTATAAGTAAAATCCCACCAGAGGAGTTTTAAGATTTGAATAATGATCCTGAATCTGATGAGGACCTGCTGACCTCATCAGGCAGGTTCCCCGAGTCCTTTGGGTGAAGCCCATTTAAAAAGCCGCAGCACGCTGCGTTCGGGGTTCGTGCGTCGGCTGCAGCTGTCACCCTGCATCGAGCTGCACGCTGCAGCAGAGCGGCGGCAGCTGTTGATTGGCAGCTCTAATGACATGCAGCGGTATTCAAACCAGAACGGAGGAGAGGAAGAGGCTGCTATTTGGACGGATGCCAACATTTCTCTCCCCTCTTTTTCTCTTCTTCCTCTCCTTTTGTCTCCATCTCTTTCACTTTTACACCAGTATTTCTTCCTTCCAGTCATATATCCTCTCACCTTTACGTTCCTATTTCTTCCTCTCCTTTCCTATTTTTACAGACTTTTGCACTCGGTTCATTTCCTTTCTCCTTGTGTTATTTCCTAAATTCCTTCCAGTTCCCTCCACGTATTGCTCATCTCTCCTCCTTTCCTGTTTTTGTTGTTTTTCTGTTAGTTTCGTTCTCCTTTCTTTCCAATCTTGCCAAGCAGTTTCAATTTTTATGTTTTTGTTTCCTTTTCTCTCGCTTTACCTTTTTTCTATTTTTCCATCCATTTCTCTCCACCCCTCCTTCTCTCTGCTCTCCAGTGTGTGTGTGTGTGTGTGTGTGTGTGTGTGTGTGTGTGTGTGTGTGTGTGTGTGTGGCTGACAGCTGCAGATCATTAGTGTAGCAGGTAGATACACACACCAACCACTTTACACACACACACACAGTGGACAGACACACCACTGCACCTGGCCTATTGCATACAGTGTGTTTGTGTGTGTGTGTGTGTGTGTGTGTGTGTGTGTGTGTGTGTGTGTGTGTGTGTGTGTGTGTAAGAATGAGTATGCAGAGCTGAGGACAACAGAGATAAATAAACATTTTTAAAAAAAGATTTCCAGTGTGTTTATTTTTAGTTCAGGCAAACACACACACAGACACACACGTGCATGTTCAGATACAGACTATAACCTCTGTGCAGTTAAGAGACCCAAAACAAGGCGAGATTAATGTTGCTACCCGCCACCAGAGACTACTGCACATACCCCGCCATGTGCAGGACACACACACACACACAAACACACACGCTTTATCTGCTGACGTCTACATTTCCATTGTGGAATTTATGCTAAATATGCATATCTTAATTGCATTATCTGAAATAATTAGCCAGTGTATTTTTCTTTCCCTCTCGTCCATCCACGAGCTGAGCAAACAGCGCCACGCTGCAGGGGGCGGGGCCCCGCCCGCCGCCACCACTTGGACCAAATTAATCCAGTCCCCGTTTGCTAATTATTATCAGTTCTGCTGTGCGGTTACACAAACAGAGCCAGGGGCAGATAGAAGGGAACAATCCTTCCTTTCCTTACATCCTTCCTCCTATGTCAAATGGAAATAAAACTAGGATTAAGTTGCACTAACAGTTAAGATTCATGTCTGTGAAAACATGGACACACAAATCTTCTCTCCGGCAGCAAAGATGATCTTGACAATCAGCACAGCTTCAAGGTGGACACCCAAAATTAGTGTCACCAATTCAGTATCCGACCAAATATCTCCCGAGTAATGGCCAAAAAAGTGTTTTTGCATTTTGTCATATTAGACATTTGTGTGAAATTGTGTCACAATTAACATATGAATTCTTGAGTTATGGCCAAAAACATGTTCTGTGAGGTCACAGTGACATTGACCTTTGACCTCCAAATTCTAATCAATTCATTATTGAATCCAAGTAATTTTTTTTGCTGCTTAAGGTTGCAGCGATTGTGCAATATTTCCATGTTGTTTTAAAAAGAGAGTGTGTACAATATCTGTTATGTGCAACGTACAGTATGTGCAATATTGTGTCAGTGCAGTTTGGATTACCTGCAATTTACTGGTGTGATCTGGTACAGATGGTGCTTTTTCTTTCATATGTGGTTTGTTTTATTGTGACTGGGGAGACATTTATAGGCACAGCATCTGAGTCCAAAACAAATTTCTCTACATGAATGATGAAGTATATCATATCGTATTGTATTGTATTGTATATGACCACAGTGCATATTGCAGTACACACTGCACAGCGACAGTGTATATTACAGTACACACTGCACAGCGACAGTGTATATTACAGTGAAACACTGCACAGCCACAGTGCATATTACAGTACACACTGCACAGACACAGTACATATGACAGTACACGCTGCACAGACACAGTGCATATTACAGTACACACTGCACAGTCACAGTGCATATGACAGTACACACTGCACAGTCACAGTGCATATTACAGTACACACTGCACAGACACAGGGCATATAAAAGTAAAACACTGCACCGCCACACAGTGCATATAAAAGTAACACTTTGCACAGTCACAATGATGTTAAAGTACACACTGTACAACCACAGTGTATACTACAGTAAAACACTGCACAGCCACATTGCATAGCAAAGCACGGCTCAGACAGATAATATTACAGTAATTATAATAGTAAAACACTGCTCAAGACACAGCACATATTACAGTGCATTTTATAGTAAACACTGCAGTGCTATAGTGCATATAAAGTTATACTCTACACAGCTGTAGTACATGTTACACTGCATATTACTGTTAAACTACACAGCCTCAGTGCATTTTACAGCACACACTGCACAGTCACAGTGCATATTAAAGTGGTCGGATTAGAGTTTATACTTCTTCCTAGTCTTTTATGTAAATGTAAAATGGAGGAATTTGTAGATGGAATTTATTCATTTTTTTATTCAAATGTTTAACGACTGTTTTTTTATTGTTTCTTACACTATCAAAACAAAGAAACCAACCAATCAATCAAAACTATGTTAAAACATTGCACAGCCACAGAGCATTTTTAGTGCATAATGCAGAAGAGCACTGCACAGTCACACTGCATAATATAGAGCATATCATAGTAAAGCACTGAACAGCCACAGTGCAAATTGAAGTGCATAATATAGTACAACACGGCTTAGACAGAGCACATTACAGTAACTATTACAGAAACATGTCAGAAACAGAAATAGCGCATGTATTAGTCCATATTATAATGTCATAGTGCATATTCTGCATATTATTATAAAACCCCACTCAGCCAAAGTGCAAATTACAGCAAAACACTGCAGGGCTACAATGCATGAAAAGAGCACTGCACAGCCACGGTATATAACAATAAATAATTGTGTCTTACCTTTATGTTGTCCACCAGCGAGGAAGGATTTTACTTTTCTTCATAACTTTGTGAGTCACATCACATCATTTTTGTGAGTCCAGATAACTCCATCGCCTCAAAATGATCCTGTAGCGACGCTTTATAAACTTCAATGTGAAAATAAACTTATTAGGGCGCCTGAAGAGTCAAAATGAGCCTCTAATCACCTGTTGGTCCTCCCTCCTCCAGGTGCGTCGGTTCAGGTGTTACGTCGCAGACGGTTTCCATGTCAATGTATTCCCCTCTAACGTTACCGAAACCGGTAGTCCACTTTTCACGGCGTTTTAATAGTTTACGCCACATATCCCGTGTCCAAATCCGTCTTCAGCCTCCTTCTCTTGTTTTCGTCTCGTTTGTCTCTTTTTTTGTCTCTGCAATGTCCGTGTTGTCCCCCGCGTTAGCTGCTAACCGTTAGCCGAAGCAGCACCGTCCTCCACCTGCGGCCTCGACGGCGGCATAAAACAAGAATAAAACTGTTATTTAAGCGTATTTTTGTCTTCAACCTACAGAGCCGTCCTTATTTTAACCGCATTTTTTCTCAAACAGAAAGGTGCCCCTGTTCATTTCCTTGTAGCCGGCGACGCTAGCTGGTGTTGCGGTACATTTCGTACCCGCTAAATTTCCGGTTTCCGCCCTCATATGACCTTTCCACTCGCTATGGTTCACCAGGAGGATCATGGGAGAAAACGTTTTTAGTGTTTTGGGATGCATGTATTAAATTATTTTTTAATAAATATCTATCTATTTTTCTATCTACTTATTTATTTATTAATTCTTGTTTTTTTTCATTTATTTATTAATTTATTCATTTAAGAGGCACCTAACCTTTTTTAGCTCACCTCTTAATTTCAGGCTGCCAAACTTTGACAGAAAATAAGTCATCTGGCTAATTATGGCATATTCACGTTAATATTTATTAATATGCACTGTCCCTGAGAAATAAATACAATAAGACGATTTATTTATTTACTTACTCATATATTTAGTCATTCTTTTTTCTTTTTTACATTTATTTATTTATTTTTTTTGTAATTTTTATTATGATTATCATTTTAATCTATTTAATCAATGTCATGTAAACCCAGTCTAAGAGGCCCAAAAGGCCTTCTGAGAATTTGCCCAGTTTTCCAGACGGGGAAAAAAGTAACGGCTGCACACTCACTCCATGCCACAAAACTTTATTGAAGACAGCATTTCAGTCCTGCTTGGATCATCCTCAGTCTACATCACCTACGTTCAAAGTTGTATTAAATTAAGGTTAAGGGAATAATCTCCAATACATACAAAAAATGACATTTAAAAAATATAAATCAAGTTCCAATTGAAGAACAACCAAGTTTCAAGGTTACTTTATTTGTCTCCCTTGGGAGAAGATTGTCATGGATGCATCAAACAAGAAAATTAAAAAAAAAAAAAAAAAAACATTAAACCTGCAAAACATTTGCTTGTGAACAAAAGTTCAACTTTATTATTTACTCTTAATATTATGAATTAATTTTTAAAATCTGAGCTTATTTTTTCTTTAATATAATTATTATTATTGTTGTTGTCATATTACTATCATTATCATTATTATTATTATTATTATTATTATTATTATTATTATCAATGTGAAAAACACAGATGGACCAACATTTTTACAATTCAACATCTTGTTAATAGCCTAATTTTTAAACAGAATTTTTTTCTATTCAAAAACTTAAATAAAAACACCAAAGAAAACTCAGAATCAGTGATTTAGTTCCTCTCTCCATGGGGATTGGGTCATCATGACAACATGACAGATTTCCACCTGTACCTCTCTGCGGTTTTAAAGCCACTCCAGAAGCACTCTAATACAAAGCAGTGCAATCTCTTGACAAAAATGCAGGAAAATAACACCAACACGGCACAGAATGATTGAAACAAAAGAGCCATCTGCTCAATACACCATGCACTGCAGATGAATGTGCTTCCTAACATATCAGGAGGAGAAAAAACGGCACTGAGAAAACTATCAAAATTAACGCAAAGTTTGGAAAAAATCATTTAAGAAAATGTATAATAAATGTGTGCAACTGCAGAGTTTAAATTATTACCTTCAAACTGCACATAAACCATTTCTATCTTTACCCTCATTAAATCTTCAATGGCAAATAACAAATAGTAACATGAACTGCTGATGTCACTCAACAAGCATTCAGGAAGTCTAAAATTTTGACTTTCTGCTGTGCGAAGTGAATTTATTACTCCTAACTCTGGTAGAAAAAAAGTCTCTTCAGCTCTGTCTTGTCCTTGGTGTCTAATTCGTCCAATACTCTCCTCAACGTTTACTTTTTATTGTTTATTGTTTATTATAAGGATCTCCATTAGCTGACACCTAGGCAACAAGTCTTCCTGGGGTCCAAATCAACATAACATTACATTACAACAGAAACTAGCAGTAATAAAAATTAATAAAAATAATCAATAAAATATTTTTTTTTAAAAGTAAATAAATTAATAAAAATAATAATTAAAAAAAAAAAAATAATAATAATAATAATAATACAGTTACATACACAACAAAAACCTCTAATTAATTCACGTATGCATAAATAAGAAGTGAAAGTCCCTCAGTTTGTGTTAACCACAGACATTATTTCAGGCACAGAACAAAAAACCCATTAAAAAAAACATTGACTTTAAAAACTGTGGGAACCGTGAGTACTGAAATGCTAACTCATTTCCAGGTTTTCGGACTCACACCTGGGGCACTGTAAACCCACACAAGTCGTACAGCAGCGTCAGATTTGATGGAGGGAGGCCTAACTGATGCCTCCTTGTTTTATATGTATTTTTATCGTATGAATTTGTTGGGATTTTTAAAAATTTTATTCATCATCAAAACATGTTTTTAAACTTTATTTGCTTTTGTTGTTTTTTTTTAAAATTTATTTATTCATTTATTTATTAAATAAATTATTTGAGAGGAAAATTTAAGTGTGAAAGTGGGAGAGAGGAGATGACATGCAGCAAAGGGCATAGGTTGGAGTCAAACCTGTGGCACAGGGTGCCCACTCTGCCCTGTGAGCTATTAGGCACCCCGATTATACTTAATTTATGAAATAATATAATGAATTTTGCAGGTCTGGTGGTGGTGGGGGCCAAAAACTCAGTTGGACAGGCCTTGCCCCCCTGTGCTGCAGCCTAACTCTGATCACAGTGATTTTCTGATGATTTGAATGGACCTTCACTCAGAAACTCCACACTGATGCAGATAAGATCCACTGCTCTGAGTGACTATTGGCTGTTCAGCTGCCATGACAACCAACCATATCCCCCTCCCAAAAAAAACAAAAACAAGAGGCCCGGGAACAATGTTCCTGTTTTAGAGATGCAGGCCAACACTCCTGCATCCGATCACAAGTTAATGGCTGTTTTACATGGTCACCGGCACCCTCGTTTAAGGTGTTTCAGCGTCACGGGGCCACCTATTGCTCAACGCCATCCTGAGCGGTCCACCTTAACAACACTCTGCCTGGCACTTAAACAAGCTTTGTTTACTGACAGGATTTGGCAGTCAGCCATTTTGTTTTTGCACATTTACATAAACACCAAATGGTGCCTGTTTCCTGTGTGTGTGCGTGTTTGCGTGCATGTGCATGTGTGTGTGTGCGCAGGGGCCCCAGCTAGCTCCCTCCCTCGCCGCTGCAGATGAAAATCGGAGGCGGTTTGAGATTCATTAAAGCACGGCGGCTGCCCGGACGCCGTTTTCCTGCAAAAGCCGATGAACTTGACACAAATGCTCACGAGCTGCAAGTTCATCTCTCCGTACCTTAATTTAGTTGATTACTAAATTATGCAATGACCCAGCCAAAGACATGGCGGGGGATGGAGGGATGGAGGGGGGGTTTAGCTGCCAGTGATTTTTCCAGAATTACCCTGTTTTTAGAAATACTTCCTGCTCGCCGTCACCCGGGGCTAAACATGTGTGCCAGGCAGCACAGCAGAAAATAAATAGAGAAGTTTCTCTCTCGCTCCTCCCCTCCAGTGGACTGTAATATAACCCTCATACATCAGGTGGACAGGGATGCATACCATCAACTTAAACATTCAGTATTATTAATTTCCCCACATTAAGCACACACACGGACGTTTGCAGTGAATCCACTGTGTTGTGCATTAAATGTGAAACATTAAACCAGGTTCAAACTGCTTTTAACTGGTGGAAGATTAACCACTCATTCTCAGTTGTTTCGTATACGAAGGCGTTTTTCTAGCACTCTTTTTTACAATATGTTGCTCAATTTTCAACACAATACGTGCAATCCTAAATCCAGACCACAATGAGTTAATTTTATCCCCTATGGGTAGTACTTTGTTTTTTTGTTTTTGTTTTAATGTCCACAGTTTATTTAACTGTCTGTATCTGGTTCATGTTTTAGATTGCGTCTATCTATATATTGTCATATTATTTGATTTAACTGCCTCAAAGTGTCATATCTGGTTTATGTTGTGTTTATTTTAACTCAAAATAAAACTTCTTGTAGTCATGAGAAATATAAAGATCTATAAGAAGATAGACAGTGATATAACCTCTCATAGAGGCGGGCCCTTTTTCACACACCAATAAAAAAAAAAAGAAGTTGGATTCATTTGTCCTGATTTTTAACCGTTCCCTAAAATCATCTGATCATGTTCCCATAAAAACACGTTCGTTCAATAAACAGAACTTCAGATGTTTGTTCCAGGATGAAGATGGAGTAACACAACCTGTTACAGTGACCTAAAATGTGTCATTAATTTAAAACAAGTTAAGTTAAAACAAAATAGTGTGTGGTAGATATGTGAAAATATGTAATCAGTAATGACAATTTCCACCATAGTCTCACATAAACCTCGGCTGTCTATGCAGCCGAAAGATGAAAATACTTTTAAAAAATGGTGCTACATGACCAGAGAAACAAAGAAAAAGGATGCTTTTGCTCAAGAGGGAAAAAAAACTATAACTACCAGAATGCACTGCGCTGCACCGGACCAATAAAAACTCCTGCTAGTTGCTGAAAAGAACGATCTTGTATTACAGTTAAACAGTAAGCTGAAACATTGTTTCTGAATATTTGAGGTGATAAATATGCAACTCATTCACAAAATTTTAGGTTTATGTTCAGCCAGCGCTGCTTTTACTGTTTGATCTGGGTTTTTTTTCTTTTTTTTTTGGAATACGAAAATGCAGAAGCAGAGTCTGTAGTTAGAGTAACAGCCCCAAGAGTCAGTGAAACTCGTCCAGACGTGGTCTTTCACATCAATTTACTTTATCTGGTGGAGCTTTGCTGTTAGATATCACACAAACTGTTGCATTTTTGTGAGACACATAAACTGACACGTGTCATATTTTGACATTGAGGTCCCCTGAAGAAGCTGATGCATGTAAATTATGATATGTGGCTGGCACAACCTTTTATTTTATTTCTTTGTACACTGTGGAGTTTATTGGTTACATTTACCCGCCTCGCTGTCTAGTTTGGTATTTATTCACACTCACTGTGATTCCTCACTGAAACGTTTATTCATATTTATGCAAAAGCTTCCAAACACACTTGGACTTCTTGCTCTCAGTTGTTAGATTTGATCATTTTTAGATCTTGGTTAAATTATAGCTGAATCCGCTCGTGTCGTGTTGATGTTTATTTTCTGTGTGTGTTATTTTGGTTTGAAGGTGAGATGTTTTTTTTTTTTTATGAGCCTCCTGGGTTGTTGTGTTTTTATTTCGACACCATAATTCATCCGCTCCCCCCTTCTCTCTGTTTATTCACAAGTATGTGTGACTTCATGAGGTGATTTATGTTTGTCTTTTTTGTTTTTCACAGGTACATTGGAAGGAAAACCTAATAAATAGGTAGGAATTATGAGTGTTTTTTAGACAAACTATAGTCAGATAGGCTCATAAGTCTTGATTTCCTTCCTTGCTTCCTTGCATTCTTCCTTCTTTCCTTCCTCCCTCGCTCTGTTTCCGCTCTGATGAAGACTCTTGTCTCTTCGGGCTGTAATTAAGCAGCTCTGCCTCTGTCTCTGCGTTCAGTCATGGGTGGCTCATTGTGCACATGGATTCCTCTGCAACGCTTAATTGGCTAAACATTGTTTAGCCCACTTAGTCAGTTTTTCCTTCTCTACTTTTATTCTTTTTATTATTATTATCATTATTATTACCCCATCCCCTCCTCCTCCTCTCCTCACACTCACTTTCTATGCTTTTTTGTGTCTTCACTCTTTCCATCTTTACCACTTTCTTTATGTACGCATTGACTTCATTTTCTGTTTTTATGATGAATTTGCTCTCTTTTTTGCTCTCTCTCAGCTCCTCTCTGTCCTCCTCTCATCTGGCTGTGCTCCAGATCCAGCAGGGTTTTAGCCCGTGGTCCTAATTGTCAGGACGAGGCTAGATCCTGTATGAGACGGCCATATGGCGCCTGGCTACAGGGCGAAACTCCCTGGGCGTTTTAAGGTGAATGGTTGTGAAATGGCCACACTGCAAAGGAAAATTACATATATGTGAGCTCATGGCATCCCGGACAACAGATTTAGTGAAATGGTGAAAAATATTTAATCATAATTTTTGCATATTTACCACAAGTTTGCTCTAACTTTTTTAAATTGGCGCTGAAAGAAAATAATATTTTTTTAAAAAACAGGTTCCATAGCACTTACACGCTGCTCACGCAGGCAGTGTGTTGGCTGTTATCAACTGACGCTGCTAATCTGCGAATCACACGGGCACGCCAGGTGTCATCCAGCCGACTGGCCAGATATTATAACACTCAGCCACATTAAAAACTCACGTCGCCGGGCAGTGTATCATACTGTGGCAGAGGGTGGCTTTTGGCGATGGTATGTTTCACCGAAATCACTGACAAAGCAACAGTATAAAGACTTCAGAATAACAACATTCAGGTAATACTAAACATATATTATTCACTGAGGATTTGTGACTGTTTTTATGTTCTTAAAAGTCAAAATTTTCCTTATTTTTTTACTAAAGGACCACACGAAGGTTTTAGCTGGAAAAGCGGCACAGCTGGAAATTTACACAAATAGTCTTTATACCTCATTTTACAAATGCAACACTGGAAATGTAACGTATGAAGACAAAAATACACCGCCGCTAAACGTCAAAATAACCTTCCATATTATTTTCTATGAATAACCCCCACACAGATGGCAGCAAGGCATGCAAAGAGTCGACCCGCAATACAGCATGCTACTGTCCTATTTCAAGAACCTTACACCCCTAAAAAATACTTTAGTGGCTGCTCGACTTGAGTAACCACAAAGTGCAGGACAAGAAAATGGTCGTTTTTTTCCCCAAATAGATTTAGAGTGGCGGACCCAGGTGACATGTCTCCCCAAATAAAACCATAAAGGTAGCTGAGGACTTTGGAACTAATTATTATTATTATTATTATTATTATTAACAAATGTGCTAGGTCTGGCACTGTTACTTCTTACCTTGATTGTGCCATAATGACTAAAAATCTAATGAATAAAAAATATATATATAATGTTCAAAACAATTTGGCCATAATGGATGTGCTAATAAGACAACTACTTTGAATGAGCATTTCTGTAGTAGTAGTAGTAGTAACATAAGAAGGTTTACATTACCAAATAATTATGAAATGAATTAATAAAATAAATTATTACACTGACACAGTGCTTTAAAAGTCATCACTTAGGATTTAATTATTCATATTTTTCTGATGCAAATAGAAATTATTAAATTATCTTTACTTACCACTTGTTCATGTGATGAAGTGTGATTTTTACTGAACTTCAAGCTTCCTCCTCCAACTGTTTCTGCTGAGTAGTAAAAAAGAAAACAGAAGTTTTTACAGATGAAGTTTAATTTGCGCTCTGAACTCTGGAAAACTTTGATCAAAGGTTTGTTTGTAAAATAAAATCTGTGTGTGTGTGTGTGTGTGTGTGTGTGTGTGTGTGTGTGTGTGTGTGTGCATGTGCATGTGCGTGTGCGTGTGTGTGTGTGTAAGTAACCTGTGGTTAATGTATGCGGGTAACCTGCTCCATATGTTAATGGTCAGCAGTTCAGCTCTTCTAATATCTACACACACACACACACACACACACACACACATACACCACCACGTCACCTTCACAACCATCCGAGAACCTGTTGATCTTGGACTCACACACACACACACACACACACACAAACTGTCCCACATGACATCCCCTGTGTGTGTGTACAGTACACAGGTAGGGCTGGTGGTTGGCTGTGTGTGTCTGTCTGTGTGTGTGTGTGTGTGTGTGTGTGTGTGTGTAGTAGACATTAAAGGTCCCACTGGGAACTTAGGATCCAGCTGCTGATTTCAGAACAAATGACATCTGCTGCTACACACACACACACACACACACACACACACACACACACACACACACACACACACACACACACACCTCACTACCACCAAGAGTATATATAAACACACACACACATGCTAACCGGTGGTGCGACACACACACGTTGGAGTGTAACAGATGTAGTGTGGGCCTGAGACACATGCTCGCCCTCCTCCAACTCAGGTGGTGAGAGAGCAGGGGATGTGACACAGACAGAGAGAGAGAGTGAGAGAAAAGGAAGATTTCTGCTTTTTTAGTACTTAAATCTATATTTTTGAGATGTCATTATTGATAACTGATTTGGAATAATGAGAGAAGGATATCTGTGACTAGAAAATGCATTTCCTGCGGAACATGCGTGTGAATGTTTAAAGCTGAAATTAGTTCAAAGCCATTGCTGAAAATGCAGAAATATATAGTTGAAAATACAGAAATATATTACAAATGGTTGGAAATCTCTAAAAACTTGGCAGAAATGAAAGCTGAACTGCTTTAAACTGAAGAAGCTTCAAATTGAACTGGAAGGAAGAAGTTGATGTTAACTGAAAAGGTTAGAATTATAAATATTTAATATTTTGAGGCATAAAATGTAGGGAAAATGAGAGGCATAAACGTCCATCAAGAGCATGACATTTTTACATTTGAATGGTTTCTGTAGCTGAAAGTATGCAGAAGTAGCAGCTGACACGAATAAAAGTACAGAGAAGTACTGCTAGAAGTAAAAGTCAGCAGCGCAGAACTTAAGCAGTGCAGGTCACTGACAATGGCTGCAAGTGTGGATCTCCAACAGCGTGGATCTCCAACACAGGGGCTGCAGCGCGGATCTCCAAAAGTGTGGATCTCTGATACAGCGGCTGGCGGTGCGGATCTCCTGCTGCCTGGATCTCTGGCACAGTGCTGGCAGCGCAGATCTCCGACATGGTGGCTTGCGGCCGGATGTCCAACAGCGCGGGTCTCCAACAGCGCAGGTCTCCAACAGCGCGGGTCTCAAACAGCGCGGATCTCCGAAAGGGCAGCTGACAGCGCAGCCCTCTGACACAGCAGCTGTTAGTGCAGATCTCTGACACAGCAGCTGGCAGCGCGGATCACCGGCAGTGGGATCTTCGATACAGTGGCTGACAGCGCAGATCTCCGACAGCACTGATCTCTGACACAGCGGCTGGCAGCGCGGATCTCCGTCACAGGGACTGGCAGCAAGGACCTCCGACATGGTGGCTTGCGGCCCAGATGTCCGACAGCGTGCGTCTCCAACAGCGCAGATCTCCACAAGGTCCTGCGGCTGGCAGCAAGACTCTCCGACAAGGTGGCTGGCAGCTCGGATCTTTTACACAGCGTCTGGTAGCGCGGATCTCCAACAGCGTGGATCTCTTACGCAGCAGCTGTGAGCACGGATCTGCAGCAGCGCATCTCCCACACAGCCACTGAGATGTAGAAAAAAGTCAAAGAATGTGTCAAAGAAAATGTTTTAAAAAATAATCTAACATTTAATTAGAACAAATATGAATACACCCTAGTTTTCTGGACAATGTTTTCCTAGTTTTAGGTCTTTTTTTGGTCACCTTTTACTATTTTTTAAGTTGTGCAGGACATTTCTCTCCAAGTTCGTTATATATATTTTCTGATGTTTTTGAAAGAAATGAAACCAGTTTCTCAAAGTTTCAGAGGTTTAAATGTGTGTGAAAGATGTCCAAGAAAACCAATGTCTAAGCAGGGTTTAAAGGGTTAATCATGGTCTCCAAGCTTTAGCCCTGTCATAGGCCAGGATTTATCGGCTCCTATGGCCCCATTATAGACCATATTTTAAAATAATCATTAAATATGTTAACATTCACATATTCTCTTTACTTGTATTTTTAGTTTTGCTGAATTTTCCTCTGTGTCATCAATTCTACAAGTGTTATTTTTTACGCTTATTTTTTTCTGTCTTCAGGCTTTAAATGTGTCTCTTAATGTTTTATTTGAATTTGATTTCAGCCATTAAGGTTTTTGTAAAATGTACTTTTTTTGGATTTTTTTAGTGAATTTAGTCTGTATTATGTAGCTGTGTCTTTTGTGTGTGTATTTTTTCCTTCTGCATATCCTGTTCATTTCCACATTTATCTGCGGCTTTATGTTTGTGCATAAATGTGTGTGTGTTTGGGGGGGGGTCAGTGGATCAGAGTGGCAGGTGCAGGGATCGTGGCGACGCCCCCGGGCCAACCGTGGGGCTCGAACGCTCGCCGCTGCGATTAATCACCCGGCAAAATGCTTCTGACGTGCCGAAGAGGGAAAGAGGAGCCTCATGTCTCTGCATCCTTCACTGATCATGTGTGTGTGTGTGTGTATGTGTGTGTGTGTGTGTGTGCATGTGAGAGAGTTGAGGATACACACAAATACACACACATGCACTGAGTTTCTATGTAAGGAAGTATCACTGTAGCCTGGTTTCACTGTGAGTCCTGATGCCTGGACAAAGTGGTTATAGTTTAAAGGAATAAAGAAAAATTCTGTTTTTTTGGGGAGGGTGGGGCCGGTCTTCATGCAACTAATCTCATCATCATTTCAGAATCAGAAATACTTTATTGATTCCCTGGGAAAATTGTGATTCCTACAGTTGCTCTGATGCCAAGTTTAGAGAACCGACAACAAAACAGACGTAGAAATGAGAAGTGTAAAAAAAGTAAAATAAAAAAATGCATTAGTAAATAAGATTAAAAAAGAAAAATCCAAGTAGAAAATATACAATATGTGCATAAAAACATAGTAAAAATATAAAATTAAAAAAAAATATCTGCATTGTGTCTCAATTCATACGCATGAAAAAAATAAAAAATGTAAAATATAAATAATATGCTGAATATGTAAAATGTGTAAAGATACAAATATATGCCTTAAGCTGATTTACAATATACAGAATTGTATGTAAGGTTTACGACACATAAAAATGGTGTGCATTATGCTACAGCGTACAAAACAATATATACATAGTAGAAAAAGAAATATATTCCGCTCAGTAATAATAACAGTGTACTCACCAAGTTAAGAGCTGAAATCTGGGAAAATGGCGATATGTCAACAACCACGAGCTGTCGGGTTGTAAGCAAACCTCCAGGTCAGCCAGTTCTTTTGAGGAGAAAACAATTGTAAATAAATGCAATAATTACAATAATAGACTTAAATTCCTCTTCAACTTTAACATAATGTACTTTTCAAGAATGTAGCCATGAGGTCAACTAGGTTTTTTTTTCTTTTTTTGCTTTTATAGGTCACATGATGCTATGGCTATGTGCTTGTCTGTAGGAACTGGCGCTTCAAGAGCTGTTATTGCATCACATAACTCTGCAAACATTGAGCAGATCATCAGAAAGTTTTGAATCCACAATTCCTCTGTGAAATCGTGAACTATCATGTCCCAGAAGCCCCTCATACGTGGGAGCGGCTTCCCTTTGCCTTTCCGTCATCGCTCCATAACACGCCTACATTGCCTTCAATTTGAGCTAATTATGGCAAGTGTGGTGGCTGCAATAGAAATAAAGCTGCTAATGTTTTGAACATCCATCGCTATGGTTACTAGAGTATTATCATGCTAGGAGAAGTCACATAACATCACTCAGTGGAAACACAGTCACGTCGTTATTGTGTTTTATCGACATTTTGAAAACTTTGTTTAATTTGTGCACAAATCTGTAATGGAAACCCACCTCCTGAGACACAGGTGAATCACTTTAGGGCAGGATGAGTGATCATACAGGAGGGAAATGAGACAAAACAATGGTTACCAAAATAAAACTGTAAAATAACACAGGAGACAAATAAACATGAATTCAAAAAACCTAAAAGGTTGTGACAAGACCAGCAAAATGCTGAAAAGTTCATGTGTCCCTGGATGAACCTCAAAAAGAGAAAAAACTTATACTGCTAAAATCATAAATATTCGATTTATATAGAATTTGAATGAAAGGTGAAAACAGACACAACATTTAAATTCACACATGGAGAAGGACTGACAGGAAACAAATGACGAATGCAGACAAAACGATGCAGCTAACTGAATCTGTATTGGTATTATTCTGTCAGCCTGATATTTTTTTCAAGTTTTCAACAGAATTATTATTATTATTGATGAGAACCATAAATCTTTGCATATTGTTTGTCCTTTATTAGGTTTGCTTTACAGCAATATTCCCTCTCTCTCTCCTCTGTTGCTCTTCAAAGCATCTAATGAAGCAGGAGATCAGAGTGAAAAAAAAACAATATATGAACATTAAAAGCCCAAACATGGCGATATAACTAGATTTCACCAGAGTCAACAGTCATTTCTTGCTGCTGCAGTCAAATAGACCTTTGCTGCTTCGACTTTAAGCAAAAAAACAAATACAAAAACAGTCTCTAAATATTTGTCTGTTTGCAAGAGCTTTTTTGGTCTTTTCGCTTAATAATATACTATATACAGAAAGTTATTATTATTCTTATTCTTATTATTCTTATTCTTATTATTTCTTTGCAAAAAGCATTTCTTTTTATTTAGTTATTGGAAATAAAAAAAATTGGAAATAATAGCCTCTTTTTTTTTGCTGTTGTCATTTTTGTTTGTTGTCTTTTTTGTTTGTTGTTGTTTTGGTACCTCAGTCAAAGTCAGTTATATTTTGTATAACCAACATCAGACGTTTGTAAAACAGCCTCATAATGCCCAAAAAAGTGGGAGGACAAAAAGGCTCGGTCCTCCTATTCCAGCAACAGAACCTGGTACCAAAAGTGAATCGAGTCGAGTCGAGTCGAGTCGAGTCGAGTCGAGTCGAGTCGAGTCGAGTCGAGTCGAGTCGAGTCGGGCAGTGGAAATGAGGCATTAGTGTGTTTGGTGCTGAGCAGGTCGTGTGCAGAGGATTTTTAGTGTCCTGAAAACAGCTGCTGGGAACACTGAGACTGGCTGATATTTCTGTGCAGGAGACAACTTTTGTTTGATCCATTGTTAATATATATCGAGTCGAGCTGCTTTATATGCAAAATATGAAAAAAATCCAGTAAATTTGTGTGTCTGCTGCAAAAAAAACATATAATAATAATGATGAAGATGATGATAATGATGATAATGATGGTGATGATGATATTAAAACAGTAGCAGAGAGACAGTGACAGTAAAAAGAAAGAAAGAAAGAAAGAAAGAAAGAAAGAAAGAAAGAAAGAAAGAAAGAAAAAGAAGTGAGGTGGAGAAAAGGAAAGAAAAGAGAGAGGGGCTGTCTGTCCTGGAGGGACAAGGCAGAGATGGAGAATAGTTTTATTATTTGTTATTTTTATTGTTTGGGTCTCAGCTGGCAGAGTGCAAAGTGTGTGTGTGTGTGTGTGTGTGTGTGTGTGTGTGTGTGTGTGTGTGTGTGTGTGTGAGAGAGAGAGAGAGAGATACATGCGGACACACACACACACACACACACACACTCACACACACACACACACAGTACTAAGTGAAACTGCCCTCCGAGGTTAAAATTTACATAACGATGCCGTATCAGTTTGATTTATCGGTTCAAATCCACACCTCCTCTGTTTTTTTGTTGCTGTTTTTAATCCCCTGGGTGAAGCAGTTTACTGATCCGCTGTCCTTAATCGGCAGAGCAAGGCACTAACACAGCCCGGGTGAGAGTTCGATTCCCAGAGGGGCCACACATGCTAAAAAATGAGCGCTAACTTTGTCCAGCTAAATGGGACATAATATTATAAATGTTTAATAATATTAAAGTGTTTGAATATGAGAGGAAGAGATTGGGAGTCTTAGGGGAACCCTCGGGGGATGAAGGGCGCAGAGGGAGTTGAAATGTGATGAGGAATTAGGTTAGAAATCTTTTGTTATGAAAAAATGGGCATTTTCAGGGTGCATATCCTGTAGTGCAAGTGTTAAAGCACTAGAGGCATTTGTGTTGCATCTATAAATAATGCGAATGTAAACGGTTGTACTCTTCAGTGTCATCACATCTCATTAAAAACAGGAATATTTTCTTGTATTTATGAAAAATATTAAGGCTGTTGCCACATCGTTTTGTTTGTGTTAACAAATACAAAAATATAGTTCCATTTAAAAAAATAAAATTTAAAAGAAGATCCAGTTATTGTCTGAAATATCTGGTCATTGTAGATTTTAGCAAATTTACTCAAAAAGGAGGAAATAGTTGTTATATAGTTTGTTAGGAACTATTTTCAGCAGTGGATAAACACACAATCAGAGTTGTAGTGAGTATTTATAAAAAATGGTCTATAGTGTATTTTTTTAAAATTCCACTTTCAAGAAAACTGCTGACTCCAGCTTTAACCCTTTGAAATCTGGATCAACACTAGTTTTCTTGTGCTGATGTCTTTCACAAGCATTAAAAATCTCAAAAACATAGAAACATGGGAAAAAGACAATAAGCAACCTGGTTTAGAAATGTACCACAAATTCAAAAAAAAGGACAGATTTGTAAGAATATTGTCCAAAAAACCCAGTAAAGAATGTCAAGAAAATTATATTTATAATCATCGAAATGTCATATTTAATTATGTTGCAGATTTTTTTCTGTTTAATTTGAGCAATTTTTCAGAAAATGTTGTTGTTTTTACTGTTCTTTCCTTTTTTGTGCTGATTTTTATGTATTTTATAACTGTTTGTAACTGTTTGGTAATTTCTTGCTAATTTTTGGGTCATTTCTTCTGACAATAACTTGCTTTCTGCCTTTTTTCCATGATTTTGGAAGAAATCAAGCCAATGTGCCCAGTTTTCAAAAGGTTAAAGGACCATGAATGGATGGATGGATGGATGTTGTCAACAGGTATAAGAGGGCAATCAGGCCCTGCAGGGGTTCCTTGCAGCTGCACACACACACACACACACACACACACACACACACACACACACACACACACACACACACACACACACACACACACACACACACACACACACACACAAGCACACGCACAGTTTAGCCTGCAGAGCGTATTTAATGTAATTGCATCTCCACATCTACATGCTGTACCACACCTCTGAGCGTAATAATGTAAAAAATAAAATCCCTAAATATCCTCAAAGTCATGGATGCATATTCATATTTTCCTCACATATAAACACCTGCATAAAAAAAATCCTGAAATCTCTAAAAACATGACTTCATTGAGTAACTGATGCCTTTAAATATGCAGGTCTGACAGATCCAGTGGATCACTGCTGCACAGGTACTTCTTACAGGAGATGCTGCGGGCATCTGTCGCACCCAAAGTCTGAAACAGAGTTTATTCTTATTTTATTTTATTTTTTACTTCTCTAAAAACATCTTCATAAAAATTTTAGATCAGCCCAAAATGTTCTTAATTTCATTATTAATCCTGTTAAACTCTTGCAGGGGAGGCCAAATATGCACAAAACTGCCTTAAACTTGACCTGCGCAATGTAGCTTGATTTCATTCAAAAATATGGAAAAAGGCAGAACAGGGGCAATGACCCCAAAATTAGCAAGAAATTCATAAAAAATTATTAGAAAATTACCAGGAAAAACTGTAAGAAAAAAAAGTTTAAAAAAAAAAGAGATCAAACAAGGAAATGACCTTCTAATAATATAATTATATATTTAAAATTATGATACAGAAAGAATATATTTTTTCTTTTACTATTATTTAAAATACTAATAATGGTAAAACATGGTAAAGTGGGACATTTCCCCACTTTTTTTAATTTTTATTATTTTTTATAATTTTCTAATAATGCTTTCTCCCTCTCTTTCTTTTTCACCTTTCGACAATTTTCCTGCATTTTGCAGGACATTTCTTTCCAAAATACTGATTGCCTTTTTTCCCATGTCTTTGAAAGGTTCACAGGTTCACAGGTTCAAATGCTTTTGAAAGGCGTCTGAGTGCAGTACAAGAAAACAGACATCAATCCAGATTTCAAAGGGTTAATCACTTTGAATTTTAACATGTTGCACAGTTGATTCCCAGGAAAAATGTTGCCGTCATCACATTTGTATTTATACTTTGAGGGATATCAAGAGAACATTTCTAAACATTTTCTACTACGTCTACTAACCCATTCACTCTGTCTCATTTGTTCATCCATTCATTCATCGCTCCCTGACTCGTGTGCATTTATTCATGTTAATGATGTTTTCCTTTAATATGCATGTTGAGTGTATTCGGTGTGGTTGACTTCAATCAAACATACATTTTAATTTAATGCGTTTGATCAGCAGTTTAATGAATTCATCTGTTCGTTCGTCGGTCCCATACTCTCCCAGTCGACACGATTTAAATCTTTCAGCTGTGATCTGTGCAGGTGTCTGCCACGACTATCAAGCTCACCTCAAAGAGAATAATACTCCACTGAGGTCGCACGCGCACACACACACACACACACACACACACACACACACACACACACACACACACACACACACACAAACAAACTGCCAGTGTCAGCCTGTGATTGGATGGAGTCACTCGATCACACATCTGCAAATTTTATCTGTTTAGACCATACTCAATGGAGGATCTCCTGCAACCCCGCAAAAAGGGGTTGGCTAAGCCCCTATGTTTTTCAAATCCTAGAATTGAGCTAAAATCCTAGAATTGACCGAAAAATCCTAAAAATGTCCTAACATCCTAGAAACTTCCTTACATCCTAGAAACATGTAAAAATCCTAGAACTGTCCTAAAATCCTAGACTCATCCTAAAATCCTAGAAATGTCCCAAAATCCTACAACCTCCTAAAATCCTAGAAACATCCTAAAATCCTAGACTCGTCCTAAAATCCAAGAAATGTCCTAAAAACCTATAACATCCTAAAATCCTAGAAATGTCCTAAAATCCTAGACTCATCCTAAAATCCTAGAAATGTCCTAAATTCCTATAACATCCTAAAATCCTAGAAATGTCATAAAATCCTAGACTCATCCTAAAATCCTAGAAATGTCCCAAAATCCTACAATCTCCTAAAATCCTAGAAACATCTTAAAATCCTAGATTCGTCCTAAAATCCAAGAAATGTCCTAAAAACCAATAACATCCTAAAATCCTAGAAATGTGCTAAAATCCTAGACTCATCCTAAAATCCTAGAAATGTCCCAAAAACCTATAACATCCTAAATTCCACGAAATGTCCTAAAATCCTAGACTTGTCCTAAAATCCTAGAAATGTCCCAAAAACCTATCACATCCTAAAATCCTAGAAACATCCTTAAATCCTCAAAATGTCCTAAAATCCTAGAAACATGTAAAAATCCCAGAAATGTCCTAAATTCCTATAACATCCTAAAATCCTAGAAATGTTCTAAAATCCTAGAATTGTCTTAAAATCCTAGATCCATGTAAAAATCCAAGAAATGTCCTAAAATCCTAGAAACATCAGGAGCCTGCAACTGGCCCCCGGCCTCCTGCCCCCGAGCAAAGCAAGCTGAGTCTCCTGGTTTAGATGAACCACAAATAAGATAATAACTAAATGTGGTATAATTTGTTTTTAGCTACAGATAACGTATTATTTGTCCTAAATGTAATTTCAAACTGCACACAAAGAGTCTGTTGTGAAGAGTAAATTTGCAGAACAGCCCTTTAAAGGCTTCAGCTCTGTTGTGAGCAGTCTTTGTATCACCAGCTGATCTGCTGCTGCGTTTAGTGAATGAATCATTCCAACAAACAATCAATTAAACCATCAATCACTGCATTTTCCAGCTTTTTCAGCACCTCCAGGTTTATAGAAACCGGTCCTTATTCATCAGGAGATGATATAAAAAACTCTTTGATCGCGAACAAAACTAAAAACCTTTGATGTTTACATTTTGTTCACATTTTCAAATGTGTGTGTTTTTTTTTTTTTTTTACGGGACTCGGTAAGCGTGTTTTCTATTAGCATGAGCAAGCCTTTCCCATTTTCCTGCACTTCTCCCTCTCTGTGTTTCTATAGTAACCTTGGCTAAAATCCAAACAGCCGGTAGGGCCCTCTGAAGGGCACTACACAGGCAAGATGAAAGATTTCCACCAGGCGACTGCAGCTTCCAGGCAACAGATAAATGTGATTTTTAAAGGAGGACATGCTTCCACTGAGCAGAGGAGCGACGCCGAATATCAGGGTGACAGCGGCCAGTCCGACGGTTTTATATGAACTAATAATAGCCTGCCGCCATGTTGGCCATATTTACCGACATGCCTCACTGCTTCCAATCTGATCAAATCTCAGGAATTTAAAATTAAGTCATTAAAACTGACTGACAGCAACACACAAAATTTGATGCATTTAATGCAGAGCTCTCCTGCAGGTGGCAACTATGACATCAAGACTGTCCCTTTGTACTGAGTAACAGCAAATTTGGACTGAATCACCACAATTAATTCAGAATTAATTTAAAATACATATTTAAACACCAAATCTTTCTATCACTTCAATGCAGTTTTCTGAGAGCAGCATCTAGTGGCCATTAGGGGAACTGCAGTTTATATGATTTTTATTCCAACAAAAAGCAACAATATAAATGTATGACGTGGACACAAACACAGCATAATACGTCAACGTTTATGTTGAAATCTGCAATAAGTGAGTTTATTTTTTTAAAGGAGCAAAAAAAGCACCAACATTGTCCAGAATATAGAGAGGAGGATATCCAAATTGTCCACGTCTGTCAAGCTATATTAATTTTCCTGTGAAAAAGTGATGCAGGTGGGGTTATTATTCCCACACTCACTTCATTCACAGACACTCGGCTCGGTAGTTTAAAGCTGGGAGCATCAGTGTTTCTGTTTGTTCCCTGAAAGATTCATAAGCGCCACATCCACATGAATCATTCACTAAGGAAATGATTGTCGTAAACATGAAGTGCCATCTCTGCCACTGTGTGCTGAAAAATTCATGCTTTTTAAGGCATAAATTATGACACGGTGCTCTCTCCCTCTGCTGCGACTTCCTCCTCCTCCTGATTGAGGTTCACTGTTTCATTCACACACACACGCAGAATTAAAGGTGTGATGTGTTTATTTTCCGAGTTACATGGATGGAGATGACAGAGAATCTGAACTGGTGGTGTTCATTTTGGGACTTATTCTCATAGTTTTGTCCATCATTTCTAGTAATAATGACAATGAACTCACTGTCAGTTGTAAACATTCATTTGTCGCGCAGTCAGTACGTTTACGCGACTTGAGAAAAAGTCGAGTTATTGTGTTATTCTGACAAAAACTCGACATTTAAAGTACATGTTAACCCTTTAACACCTGGATCAGCATCAGTTTTATTGTGCTGCATTTAGACACCTTTCACAAGCTATTTAAACTTGAGAAAATTAGTTTGATTTCTTTTAAAAACATGAGAAAACAGCAATTAGTAACTCAGCAAAAACAAATTGCAAAAACAATATTAATATAAAAAATCTAAAATATAAAAATAAAAAATGGGATTTGGGTGGCATTATTAGGTATTATTTAAAAAATAGGGAAAAGTCTGTAATTCTTACAATTATAGTATATTCAAAATGAGCATTTTAACACCTTGATTGTCATCAGTTCTCTTGTGCTGCATTCAGATGCTTTTCACAGTCGTTTTGACCTCTGAAACCTGAAAAAAATATTTGACTTCTGTCAAAAACACAGAAAAAAACCATAATGAGTAACCTGGCAAAAAAAAACAAATCCAGCAAACTGAAAAAAAACAGCAAAAGGTGACAAAGAAATTATTAAAAATTAGCTAGAAAAAACGATAGTTCTTATAATTGCTATAATTATATATTTTAAATTATATTACAGATTTTTTTATCGCTTTCTTGAGGTCATTTTCTTGTTTGTTTGTGCTTGTTTATTTTTTCTTTTCTTTTTTATTTTAATTTCTTTTTCTTTTGCTTATTTTTAGGTTATTTTCTTGTAACTTTATACAAATTTAATTTTTTTAATTTTTTGGGGCAATTTCTTATTAAGTGTCTCATTGCCTTCTTCCAATGCTTTTCAAAGAAATCTAGCCAATATGCTTAGGTTTTTAAGGGTTAACATATTAGTCTGGGACTAAATCCAATTTCTCAAAGCCACCTTAAAAGGTCAATAAACATTTAATCTTATGATATAACCTAAAGAAATTCAGTCATTTTACTTCCATGCCTGTGTTGTGGGACTGTACTTTATTTATCTGTGGGGGCGGCTCCGGCCCCCTCCGTCCACCCTCATAAATAACGAACAGTCCCCATATCCCAAACCACTGAGGGAGGCTGGAGCAAACCAGCAGAGTCTTGTCAAAGTTCGACTAAGGTGTTTAAATGACGAAATATTTCTACTGTGTTTGTTTTTACTCACTTTCAGGTATTTTTCTTGTACTTCTCACTAATTTCTTTCTAGTTTTTGGTTCAGTTCTTCTTTCTTTGCTCATTGCCTTCAGTCTATGTTTCTAATAGAAATCAAGCCAATTTTCAGGTTTCAAAGGGTTAATCCTCAGGTTTACTCAAATCGAGTTTGACTGTCCTCGGGTCCATTTTATATCTTTTCTTTTTAATTTAATTCATGGTGTGCCCGTCGGCGTTAGGATTTTGGTCCTGCGAAGGCCTCGGAAGTGGGGTTTAAATAACAATCGCCCATGTTCAGGAGAGTGAAACATCTTTTTAATTTAACAATTTTGTCTTTTCTCTTTCTCACACACACACACACACACACACACACACACACACACACACACACACACACTTCCTCTCTCATTACCATCGTTATCATTGCAAGTCCTTGGTTTCAGTTCTTCATTTTGAAGTGTGTGTGTTCCTCCCTCTATCTCTTCCCCGCTGTCACTGCCAGGTCCTGATTTTTTCTGGGGAGTGTGTGGTCCTATCTGTGTGAGCACGTTCCCGCCTTTGTGTGTGTTCCTCTCTCTCTCTCTCTCTCGCTCTCGCTGTATATTCGGCCCTCACCTCGAGGCGAGTCGATCCTCTTACAGTAATACCATTGCCTAATCTCAGAGGCGTATCAGAGGGAGCTCAGAGCGCTCAGCACTAATAGGTTCACACAAATGGGATCTAGTCAAAAACCTCCCAATCCTCCTGCCACTGTAAATATGGAGAGCATTATCTAAGTCCGCCTGGAGGCCTCCGATGTGGAACTGATGCAGATTTGACAGAGAGACTGAGAGATAGCGGCCAAAAAAAAAAAAGGTGATTTAACATGCTGTTAGCAGTGTTACAGCAGTAATTTTATTGGTTGTAGGGATGAATTGAATAAATTTTTAACTTTTAAAACCCCGATGGAGCCTGCTGTCATCAATGCAGGATAGCTTTAACGAACAGTTACCATTAAATGTTAATATAGAAATCTGTAGATTATTTTAAAAGGGATAGATTGGATTTTTTAAGTGGGTTGTATAATGATCTTGTCCATTGTGACTGTATTACATAAAGCCGATGTCGGCACGCACCCAGTTTGGTGAAACACGATGGACACAGGAGCAACGGGCAGCAGCAGAAGAAGTATTTTAGCCGCCTAAAAGCAGATCAGTTTAGGTATATGTTATACTGAGAGCATTTTTACCGCGCACAACCTCTCCGTCAGATAGCCCGTTAACGCTCTTGTCAAAGCCACCAGGCTCCACTAAGAAAAATAATAATTTTACTTCACTGAACACTGGAGCTGCTGGTCAACTGCTGCTTTGATCCGTTTGTTTATTTGCATTATTGTGTTATTTGGTGAAACCGAAGAAACACTTTTAAACACTAAAGTCTCACAAAAATGCAAACAAACTAACTGATCATAACAGCAGTAGACCAGCAGCTCACATATTCAGCGATGTTAAATCGTTGTTTTTCTCAATGGAGTCTGGCTTTTGAGAGAGAAATATAAAGGCTTCATTGTCCCGTTCATTTTGCACAATGCATGACTATTATACACATTGAAAAGCATTGTATTTTATGTCTCTATCTGCGAGTGGGTCATCGCGATAAGAGCAGCCATAATTTGATGTTAATTCCACTATTGAAGAGACGTGATGATCAAGAAAATAAGTGAAAAAAACTCGAATATAATGGTATCAGTTATCGACCAAAGGAGTTGTTATATTTATCTGATATCTGCAAAAAAATCCAATATTGTGCAACCCTAATGTAGAGAATTATAAAAACGAAAAGTGAGTTTCAGTCATTTAAGTGTTTGTGTACTTTTTAGCTTCACTCTCACCGCTCTCATGGCATTATCAGCCACAGTGGACAGATGTTTTTAGTAAAAACAACTATAAAAAACTCACTGTGCATTACCTGCTCAGTAACAAACAGAAGACAGTCACAACTAATTGACAAAGTGAAGCATTTAGCAGCTAAAGAGACAAAAAAATACCCCTCAGAAGTTGGTGGAGACCAAAAACAGAGACAAAAGAGATTAAATATTGGACTTCGATTTTTCAGGTGGACACTAGGATTGCAGCTGTAAACTGTTTTAAGTATACCATGGTATGACCATTAATGGTTATCATAACATGTATATTTGCTCATCACATATTTGCTCATGCATAACACTGATACCTTCTACTTGAATGATGATCAAATGAGGCCGTTCTATCAATAAGGACATGATTGATTTAATAATAAAAAAGTAAAAACGTCAGTAAAAAGCTATAAATTAAAGAGACATATATTAAAAATGTTGTAATGTGGCTCCAGCCAGCTGGATGTACCTCTCAGGCACATAAATGTCAAATGTGGTCAAATAAATAAAAAAATAAAAATCTGATTCTGTTTTGGTGCAAGGACTAAGTTTGTTCAGATAAATATGTTGATGATAAAGTGTTGCAGAGCCCTTAAACTGCACAGTCAGGTGAAGATGCAGGAAACTATGAGGAAATATGAAAGACTGAACCTGTTCAGATGTTTTTCGGTGCCGTGCGATCTGCCATCCTCCGCTCCTGCAGCTCAACTACACACCGAGTTTCCACTGGAGCCGCTGAGAGACAAGAGACAGACACAGTCCTGCAGTGACACCCAGAGACTACACACAGTACTGCTGCTATAGTGAGACACACACACACACACACACACACACACACACACACACACACACACACACACAATGACCTTTGGACACTTATGCTTACATCATATAGATATTAAAATATACATTAATGGAAACTATAATTAGTAATTACTGATTTACTCCATAATGAAAGCTCGAAATTTTGTTTCCTATTATTCAGATTTAGCAGATTTGATTCAGATTCAGATTTGAGTTTAAATTCAAATAATATAATCATATATATTGTTTTTATTTTGTTTTTATTTTCAAAATATACAGACAATGTAGTCACAAATTGACAGCCCAAAACACCAAGTTATGTTACATTTCATACATTTTGTTAAATGTCAGTTGCAACTAACAGTTACTGAAAGAAACACATGATTATATTTCATTGATATTTCATAACATTATAACTATATACTTTCAGCACAACAGAAAATGCCCTCAATATAATGTATATTCACCATTTTTTAAAAAGAATGATAAAAACTCTGATTAAGATAAACTTAATTGATACAACATCATAACAGCATCAAATGAAGACCTTCACAATTATCTGGTCGTCAGTGAGTTGAGCAGAAAAACCACAACAAAGATGGAAAAAATAAAAAGATTTAAACACAAAGCATACTTGAACTCAGCTGTGGATCCACAATTAACCCAAAATCTATGCGTTAAGATCAAAAATTTAAATCATACAACAAATAATTATTCTGTACATCCATAATTACACAAATACACATAAAAAAATTAAAGAAAAACATGAAAAAACCTCGATTTTTACCTGCAGATATCCTGTAATTTTCATAAATAGCAGAAGTGTGTTTCAACACGTTACATTAAAGTTATCCAGTGTCTTAATTTACTGATATTCATATATATGGATGACGCAGGTAATTTTTCTGTTTTGGAATAAACATGCAATTTCCTTTTTTTTCCATTTGTAATAAAAGACTTCCTCATAATATCTTAATAGCCACATTTTTAGTTTGATTCTCTGCTCTCACAGTTTTAGTCTAATGAATAAATGAAGCTAAAATCTGTAAACAGTATTTCTTTTTCTTCACTTCTCTTTAATAGAGAATTTTCTCAACATACAAACATAATCTGAAAAATGTTCAGTTCCTACATTATTTCACTCAAGAGATTTCCCGAGAAAAACAGAGCAATGACACATCCTGTGTGTTTTATATTGAATGTATAAACATGTACGCTACTACTGATACCTGCACAAACTAAATGTCTCAGCCCCACAGACACTGAGACACACAGAGAGCTGAACAGCAAGGACTGAGAGTAAATATGCAAACTTAATCTCGATTCTCACCCTGTGCCTTGTTTAAGACGCCTCTCTACTTGAGCTCACACAGTTCAGCAGAGCCATCAACATGATAAAACCCAAGTCCAGCATAGAGCGGCTGAGTGAATGTGGTCTGGACTCTGTGGAGGAGCGTCATGGTCTCAGAGATGCTGTAGAAGCATAGAATACCTGCACTGTGATGCAGGTACACTCCCACTCTGGAGGACTGAGGGCCTGAGATGGTAGTGATATCATCATTGTGTCTGAATTCATAACAATCATGATAACAATACAGCGCCCAAGACGTGTCACTATCCCCAAATACACTTTTACATTCAGGTCCACTCATATACCTGTATGTGACTGCAACTGAAACTAAACGCCCTCTCCACTCCACCTCCCAGTAACATCGTCCAGTCAGACTCTCCCTGCCCAGAACTTGAAGGCCATACATGTCACTGTATGAAATTAAGTGAATGTTTAACATCATTTTCATCCAAATGAATAAATTATGTATAATTGTTACTTTCCTGTTCCCTTCAGATAATGACAGTCCTCTGCTTGCTGTGTTTGGATCCAGTGTGATTTGATGTGAATATGTCAAGAGTTTGTCTCTGGTCTTGGAAAGAGGTTGTGGCAGTAAAACATCTACTTCAGTCTCTGAGATCTTGGTCCACACATCACTAACAAAGTCCTGCAGTTTATCTCTGGCCTCTGACACAGCTGCTGTCAAATCCTCAAAGTATCGTACAGGATGGATATTGATCCTGGATGAGTCTTTACAGTCAGTAATATTTGACAGCTCTGGGTAGTTCTGCAGAAACTGGGTGTGGTCCTCTGTTTGTGAGAGCTGCTCCAGCTCAGCGTCTTTCCTCCTCAGATCAGTGATCTCCTGCTGCAGCTTCTCCTGAAGATCTTTGACTCGACTGGCTTCAGTTTCCTGCTGAGATCTGATCTGCTGCTTCACATCAGAACTTCTTTTCTCAATGAGACGGATCAGATCTGTGAAGGTCTTCTCACTGTCCTCTACAGCTTCATCAGCAGAGCGATTGATCGCCTCCACCTCCTGCTGAAGCACCTCCACATCTTTCTCTCTGCTCTGGATTCTCTGCTGGATCTTTTGTCGACTCAGCTCGAGCTCTTTCTGCTTCTCACTCCGTTCTGCTGCAGCTGAAACTGTGTCGTGGCCTTTATGTTCATCCATGGAGCAGAGATAACAGATACACTGCTGATCAGTGCGGCAGAAAATCTCCCTCACCTTTTTGTGACGAGTGCAGACGCTCTCCTGAAGCTTCTTGGAGGGGTCGACCAGCTTGTGTTTTTTAAAGGCAGCAGATTCATAGTGAGGCTGGAGGTGCTGCTCACAGTATGAGACCAGACACTGCACACAAGACTTGAGAGCTTTCAGCTTTCTCCCAGTGCAGAAATCACAGCCCACATCTCCAGGTCCAGCATAGCGGTGATCAGCTGGAGCAGTCTGGAGTCCAGTCTTCTTCAGTTCCTCCACTAAATCTGCCAAAACTGTGTTTTTCTCCAGAGCAGGCCTCAGTGCAAAGGTCTTTCTGCATAGAGGACAGCTGTGGACGTGCTTTTGATCCTCTTCATCCAAGTGGCTTTTAATACAGTTTATGCAGAAGTTGTGTCCACAGGGAATAGTCACCGGATCCTTCAGTAAAGCCAAACAGATCGAACAGCAGAGTTTTTTGTGGTCCATCTGAATTGTTTGCTGCGCCATTTCACCTCGAAGAGACAGTAATAGTTGAATAGTTTCACTATCTCATACAAAAAGAAGCTGGAAACTGATCCTAACCAAACCTGAATTTCTTGTCTTCATGTTAAAACACTGATCTGCACCAAATGAGGCGTGAGAGCACTTGCTCTCCCCAGCATGCGGGTTACATCTGTTCAATAGTAGATCTATGGAGGATGGAGGAAGCAAGAAATATGTGGGCTGAATAGGTGTAACCAGCAGGGCTGCAACTTAAAAACACCAGTTAAGAAGTTCACTTAAAAAAAAAAAGATTATGCCACCAAGGAATTAACTCAGAGCCTAGGACTAGGAAGGATTTTCCTTCAAATCAGGGAAGTGGGGGTTTGTTTTGGACCCTTTACCATTTAGTTTGGTTGGATTTGTTAGTCATATAATTTTTTCACCACCAGGTGTCTCCCTTGACTTTGTCTTCCCACAGTGACAGAAGAGGCCTTAATTACGATGGACATTTGGACAGAAGAAAAAGCACAGGAGTTATAATAACATTAGGAATGGCTCTGTTTTATTAAAGTGTCCCAGTAAGCCGTGACAGTGAGCCAATATGCACAATACAGGGATGCTGAAACTGAAGCAGCTAAATGGCATTCAGCCATTACTTAAAATTACTATTATTATTATTAGCAGTAGTAGTGTGTACTAGGCCAGTTTCAGTTTCCTTAGTTTGATAAATTCATTACTTAATCTTTCCAACCCAGTGTCAGTATCAGTTTCTGTCTTGTGTTTAACTCTGTACTTTTTATTATATATGCATTATGTATGTTGTTTTCCATAACCGCTTGTCCTTGTAAGGGTCGTGGGCGGGCTGGTGCCAAACCCAGCTGTCATTGGGCAGAAATATATATATATATATATATATATAAACACTGGAAACTATTGACTATTGATTAGTGATGACTGATTCAGGCCATATTAAACAGATGAAATTTTGTTTCATATTATACAGATTTAGCAAAGAGATATGTCACTTCTTCTATATATATATGAAATGTACCTATTTATTTATTTATTTATTTTTAAATATACAAAGAATACAGTCACAAATTGACGGTGTGGAAACACCAATTTATAATATGAATAACTCAAAAATAAATTATCAGACTAGTAAAGTACAAACAATACAATAAAAGGAGAAACATGATGAGAGACAGAATAGCATTAACCATAATGACATTTTAGATTATTAACACGAGTGTGCTGAAAATAGATCATACAGGAGATTATTCAATCATATGGGATGGAAGATTGTCCATGTCATTGATGAAATGTTCCCTATTTTATAGGGAAAAATGTATTATATTAATTTTTGATTAAGTTATAATTCAAATAATATTTAACGCACCTACATAATGCTTGCTTTAATCCTCCATCTACGAAATATATTATTGATTTTATTTTACTGTGTATTTCATTGTACTTTTAGGAAAGAATATTGGCTGGTGTGATCAAACCACAAAATTGTTTCTAGATGTATTTCTGTCCATTTTGGTGAAATCACAAAAATACTTCACCTGCCAAATGACCATTTGTACATTAATTACTCACCAGGTGTACCTTGAATTCCTCAGGTCTCCAGTGAACGCAGACTTTAGTGAGCAGAAAGAAGGAACTGAAGACACATATCCAAAAACAACAAAACGTGTTTTTGTTAAACTCTCTCACAGCTCGCGCAGTTTAATAACAGCCTCATGCATCCAGTCGTTTGCTCGGTGCTTCCTAAACACGTGCACTTCCGTTAAAAAAAAAAAAAAAAAGTGACAATAAACACACACTTCCGCCTGGGAGCAGCGCGCCTGAGCGCGTGCCCAGGCGCGTTACTCGGCCGTGCACGAGACTGTTTGCTCTGAAGTGTTTTAAATCAATCAATTTTAGCGAAAATGCACGTGTTTGGGAAATACTGCGCATATGACTGCATAAATGAGACATGGATTATTCTGCACGCGCTGAGTGAGAGTTTGTAAACAGATGTTTTAATATAGTTTATTCAGAGGTGGATGAAGTCCACACTGCAGTAAAAATACAGATATCTATAGTAGAAAATGACTTGGTAAAAGTTAGTCATCTATTAGAGTATTGGCCTACTTGAGTAAAAGTCTTTAAGTTTCTGACAGTTAACTGTACTGAAGTATCAAAAGTAATTAAATCAAAATAAAAACTTCATTAATCCTTCACGGGAAATTACATTTGTTACCAGTTCTTTCAAAGCGAACCATATTCAACCACACATATTAAGACACGTCTGTAAATATCTTCAGGAAAAAAAGATCTGTAAAATAAACGCGAAATAATAAAAACTCAAAAAATACTCACTTATAAAAATATTCAATAATAAGAAATACTGAAGAACTGAAAGTAAAAGTACAAGTAAATGCTGTTAATAAAAAGCAAGCATTCAGAATTTTGAGAATTATGAAGCTTATTTCTAAGCAACATACACCACCTTAAAAATGAAGCACACATATTAAAAAATGGGTCTATTTTTACAACTTGTTATATTTAAAGAAAAATTCCAGTTTTTCCTTCCCTCCAGTTCATTCTTTTGTCCTCCTCCCTTCCTCAGCTCCTTCCGTATTTTGTGGTGAGTAACCAAAATGTATAGGCGAAATGTGAGTAAAAGTGAAAGTTGACATAAATAGAAAACAAAAGAGAATTATAATATATATTACATACAACAACGAGAATATCTATATCTTTGTCTTTTTTTAATTCTTGAAGTATTCCTTTCTAAAGTATATATTTATACACAGTTTTTCATCTTTGTTTATTTTTTATTATACTTGGTGTCTTCTTACTAAGAGTTGCCTTCACAATAGTCTTCAGCGCAAATATAAATCTGACTGCACAAACATTTTTTTGTTCTCTTTTTTTTACCCAGCAGCTTTGATTTTCTTAAATGATCTCTGAAGAAATACTTTAGTCATTCTGTAAGAAAAAAATCGACTTTATTCATAAATTTTGTTCACATACAATCAGTAAATACAGATATATGAGTGATCCAGTCTTTTATCTACACATTCACTTCATCCACAAAATCATTCTGTTAAACCAGCATGTCGTCACTGTGGGGAGAAAAAATCAATCAGCGATGATAATGATGATAATGATAACGAAATTTCATACATTTTTGTAAATATGTGAATTACCGTTGCAGCTAACAATGTTTGCATTATCCAGATGATATAAACTTCAATTATACAAAAAGAATGATTATGTATGTCTATAATTGCACTTATTCTTATATAATGTTCCAAAACACTGAACAATCTATGTAATAATACATTCCAATTATCATCTGAAAATACAAAAAACAAAGATGCAGAAAAACAAAAACATCTTGATACTTTATCATCTCAGTGTTGCTGTTAGTCAGTGACATATGCAGGATGTGATAACCAAAAAGTAATATTCTACATAGCATATACTGTAGTGGGAATAAATCTTTTTTCGTGTGTTTTTGTTTTTTTTCATCTTAAAGAAAATAGTGGCATCATTACAAAAACCTGACATTTAAAAGGTAAAAATTCTGAAAATTAATGTATATTTGTTATTTATGATTAGGAATGATGTTGGTTAAAATATTAAGAAAAGAAAGTGCAGAATAATATGAATGTATAATATATTTTAAAACTTAATTTTGAAAAGCGTAATTCGAGCACAAAGCGATACAAGTGTGATTAATATTATAGTAGGCCCTAAGGATTAAACACGATTTCATTTAAGAGATTTTATGAAAAAGAAAGTAAAATTATACATTGTCTTCATTTGATATTTAACGTATAGCCATATAGGCTAATATAGATATCTGCACAAACTCAATGTTCCCCCACAGACACTGAGACACACAGAGAGCTGAGGATGGGGAGTACATTTAGAAACGTAACCTCAATTCTCACCCTTTGCCTTGTTTAAGACGCCTCTCTACTTGATCTCACACAGATCAGCAGAGCCATCAACACAATAAAGTCCAACTCCAGCATAGAGCGGCTGAGTGAATGTGGTCTGGACTCTGTGCAGGAGCGTCATGGTCTCAGAGACGCTGTAGAAGGACAGAATACCTGCACTGTGATCCAGGTACACTCCCACTCTGGAGGACTGAGGGCCTGAGATGGGAGTTCTGATGTTATCATGTCTGAATTTATAGCGATGACTAAGACAATGCATTGCCCAAGACGTGGCATCGTTGCCAAATCCGCTTTCATATACAGGTCCTCTCATATACCTGTATGTGACTGCAACCGAAACTGAACGCCCTCTCCACTCCACCTCCCAGTAACATCGTCCAGTCAGACTCTCCCTGCTCAGGACCTGAAGTCTGTCGAAATCAGTGTGGGAACCTGGTTGAGCTAAAGGGTACAATCGTGATGGTGGGTTTAACAAAACCCTGAGGGTCTCTTTCACTGTTGTTTGCCTGTTCCCTTCAGATAATGACAGCCAATTTCCTGCTGTGTTTGGATCCAGTGTGATTTGACGTGAATACTGTAAGAATTCAGCTCTGGTCTTAGGCTGAGGTTGAAAGAGTAAAACATCCACTTCAATCTCTAAGATCTTGGTCCACACATCAATAAGGATGTTGTGCAGTTTATCTCTGGCCTTTAACACAGCTGTTGTCAAATCCTCAAAGTATCGTACAGGACGGATATTGATCTTGGATGAGTCTTTACGGACAGTGAGATTTGAAAGCTCTGGGTAGTTCTGCAGAAACTGGGTGTGGTCCTCTGTTTGTGAGAGCTGCTCCAGCTCAGCGTCTTTCCTCCTCAGATCAGTGATCTCCTGCTGCAGCTTCTCCTGAAGATCTTTGACTCGACTGGCTTCAGTTTCCTGCTGAGATCTGATCTGCTGCTTCACATCAGAGCTTCTTTTCTCAATGAGACGGATCAGATCAGTGAAGATCTTCTCACTGTCCTCCACAGCTTTATCAGCAGAGCGATTGATCGCCTCCACCTCCTGCTGAAGCACCTTCACATCTTTCTCTCTGCTCTGGATTCTCTGCTGGATCTTTTGTCGACTCGGCTCGAGCTCTTTCTGCTTCTCACTCCGTTCTGCCGCAGCTGAAACTGTGTCGTGGCCTTTATGTTCATCCATGGAGCAGAGAATACAGATACACTGCTGATCAGTGCGGCAGAAAATCTTCCTCACCTCATTGTGACGAGTGCAGACGCTCTCCTGAAGCTTCTTGGAGGGGTCGACCAGCTTGTGTTTTTTAAAGGCAGCAGATTCATAGTGAGGCTGGAGGTGCTGCTCACAGTACGAGACCAGACACTGCACACAGGACTTGAGAGCTTTCAGCTTTTTCCCAGTGCAGAAATCACACCACACATCTCCAGGTCCAGCATAGTGGTCATCAGCTGGAGCAGTTTGGAGTCCAGTCTTCTTCAGTTCCTCCACTAAATCTGCCAAAACAGTGTTTTTCACCAGAGCAGGCCTCGGTATGAAGGTCTGTCTGCACTGAGGACAGCTGTGGACTTGCCTTTGATCCTCTTCATCCCAGTGGCTTTTAATACAGTTCATACAGTAGTTGTGTCCACAGGGAATAGTCACCGGATCCTTCAGTACATCTTGACAGATCGAACAGCAGACTTTCCGCTCATCCATCTGAATTCCTTGCTGCGCCATTTCGCACCGAAAAGACACTGAGTCAAGTACTTTCACTTCTCAGGAAAGAAGCTGCAAACTGATGCAAGTTCCTGAGTTCCCTTTCTTCATACAATGATTTGCATAAAATGGGAATGAGAGAGCACTTACGGTTCATTTTCTCAGTTATCTGCCAACTTGCAGATCTGTGGACAGCAGAGGAAACAGGAAACATGTTGACAGGACAAAGATGGCTGTAAGAGTGGGAAGAGAAAGGCTGTGACCTCAGGGCTGGCAGTCAATCCAATACTTAACAAAAGAGAAGTTTACTTTTAGTTTCTTTTACCATGCCACCAGGGTATTAACTCAGAGCCCAGCACTCTGAAAGACTTGTTTGTTTAAAATCAGCAGGGCATAGTTAACAAAAAAAAAGTGAAAGTTGCAATACCTGCAAAAACTGCAGTAAAGTTCAGTACTCATTCGATTAAATGCTGCATTTACTTCAATTAATCAAAAATGCCTTTTTCTCATTTTTGAAGTATCCCTATATAAAGTTATATATATATATTTACACATATACAATACACCTTTTTTCATCATTGTTTATTTTTTATTCGACTGGGTGGGACTTAGTGAGATTGGCTTTCCAACAGTTTCCAGTGGACTGTTGTTGGTGTTGTGTTATTCACAGGTGACCTATAGTTTTATGAATTTAATATTCATTTTAAGTGATGCCATAAACTTATAAAGTTAATGTTACTGCAGGATGAACTGCTGCTGTTTCTCTCTTTTAGGTGTATTTCTTTGTTTTATAGCATTGTTAGCTCTTTATTTTTTTCAAAGACAGCAGCGCAAATACAAAACTGAGTGCACAAACCTTTTTTTGCCTCTTTTTTCCCCCCAGCTGCTTTGATGGAATTGCATAAATTATCTCACAAGAAAAACTTCAGTCATTCTGTGGGTTAAAAAAAGAGCTTTATTGATATATTTTATTTACATTTAATCACTAAATACAAACGATATAGGACTGATTCAATCCATCTGTTTACACATTCATATCATCCACAGAATCAGTCTGTTAAACCAGCATGTCGTCACTGTGTGGAGAAAAAAATCAACCAGTATCAAACTTATGTTATTGACATTTCATAAATTTTAGTAAATATGTGAATTACAGTTGCAATAGACAATTATATTTCATTGAAATTGCATAACAATACAACTATATACTTTCAACACAACAGAAAATACCTTTAGTTTACTTTAATGTCACCATTTTTAATAATAATGGTAAGAGCTTCGCTTGAAATAACCTTAATTAACTTTCTGAAACTAAAACAATATCAGGAGAGAATCAAATGAAGACCATCACAATTATCTGTTCATCAGTGGGAAAGAACTTAAGTAATACAACAAAGAGCTATTATGTATATCTATAATTACACAAATACACATAAAAATGAAGAATTATACAATGTTTAAAAAAAACTAACAATCCATGTAATAAGACACTCAAATTATCATCTGAAAGTACAAAAAAAAAAACTCATGAAAACATCTTGATTTTTACCTGCAGATATCCTGTAATTTTCACAAACAGCAGAAGTGTGTTTCAAGATGTTGCATTAAACTTATCCAGTGTCTTAATTTACTGATAATCATATATATGGATGATGCAGATGATTATTGTGTTTCGGAATCAGCTTACAATTTACTTTGTTTTTATTTGTAATAAAAGACTTCCTCATAATATCTTAATAGTCATATTTTATTCTGATTCTCTGCTCTCATAGTTTTACTCTAATAAATAAATGAATCTAAAATCTGTAAACAGTATTTCTTTTTCTTCTAATAAATCAAATCCCTTTCTTTTCTCCTCTTTAAACAGGAATTTTCTCAACATACAAACATCATCTGAAAAATTGTTAGTTCTTAAAGACTATTTCACGAGAAAAACTGTACAATGATACATCCTGCGTGAAAGTGAAAGTATTAACATGTCACTACTATAGATAGCTGCACCAACTAAATGTCCCAGGCCTAAAACTACTAAACTAAAACGTTATTCTCACCCTTTGCCTTGTTTAAGACGCCTCTCTACTTGAGCTCACACAGTTCAGCGGCACAGATACCATGATAAAACCCAAGTCCAGCATAGAGTGGCTGAGTGAATGTGGTCTGGACTCTGTGGAGGAGCGCCATGGTCTCGGAGACGCTGTAGAAGCACAGAATACCTGCACTGTGATCCAGGTACACTCCCACTCTGGAGGACTGAGGGCCTGAGACACGAGTTCTGATGTCTTTGTGTCTGAATTCATAATGATCACTATAATAATACAGCCCCCAAGACGTGTCATCATTCCCAAATTCACTCTCAGACACTGGTCTGCTCATACAACCGTATGTCACTGCAACTGAAACTGAACGCCCTCTCCACTCCACCTCCCAGTAACATCGTCCAGTCAGACTCTCTCTGCTCAGGACTTGAAGGCTGTGGATGTCAATGTTTGGATCTGATTCAAGGAAATACATCATTTTAATTCGAATAACTGGATTCTGTATCATTGTTACTTTCCTGTTACTGGCAGATAATGACAGCCATCTATGTGCTGTGTTTGGATCCAGTGTGATTTCATGTGAATACTTTAAGAGTTTGTCTCTGGTCTTGGAAAGAGGTTGTGGCAGTAAAACATCCACTTCAGTCTCTGAGATCTTGGTCCACACATCAGGGAGAAAGTCCTGCAGTTTATCTCTGGCCTCTGACACAGCTGTTGTCAAATCCTCAAAGTATCGTACAGGACGGATATAGATTCTGGATGAGTCTTTACGGACAGTGAGATTTGACAGCTCTGGGTAGTTCTGCAGAAACTGGGTGTGGTCCTCTGTTTGTGAGAGCTGCTCCAGCTCAGCGTCTTTCCTCCTCAGATCAGTGATCTCCTGCTGCAGCTTCTCCTGATGATCTTTGACTCGACTGGCTTCAGTTTCCTGCTGAGATCTGATCTGCTGCTTCACATCAGAGCTTCTTTTCTCAATGAGACGGATCAGATCTGTGAAGGTCTTCTCACTGTCCTCCACAGCTTTATCAGCAGAGCGATTGATCGCCTCCATCTCCTGCTGAAGCACCTCCACATCTTTCTCTCTGCTCTGGATTCTCTGCTGGATCTTTTGTCGACTCAGCTCGAGCTCTTTCTGCTTCTCAGCCATTTCTGCTGCAGCTGAAACTGTGTCGTGGCTTTTATGTTCATCCATGGAGCAGAGAATACAGATACACTGCTGATCAGTGCGGCAGAAAATTTCCCTCACCTTTTTGTGACGAGTGCAGACGCTCTCCTGAAGCTTCTTGGAGGGGTCGACCAGCTTATGGTTTTCAAAGGCGGCAGATTCATAGTGAGGCTGGAGGTGCTGCTCACAGTACGAGACCAGACACTGCACACAGGACTTGAGAGCTTTCAGCTTTTTCCCAGTGCAGACATCACAGCCCACATCTCCAGGTCCAGCATAGTGGTCATCAGCTGGAGCAGTTTGGAGTCCAGTCTTCTTCAGTTCCTCCACTAAATCTGCCAAAACAGTGTTTTTCTCCAGAGCAGGCCTCAGTGCAAAGGTCTGTCTGCACTGAGGACAGCTGTGGACTTGCTTCTGATCCTCTTCATCCCAGTGGCTTTTAATACAGTTCATGCAGTAGTTGTGTCCACAGGGAATAGTCACCGGATCCTTCAGTAGATCCAAACAGATCGAACAGCAGAGATTTTTCTGGTCCATCTGAATTGTTTGCTGCGCCATTTCACTTCTCAGAGTTTCACTTTCTCATGCAAGAAAGCTACGAACTTATTCAAGTCCAGTTTCTTCTCTTCATGGTGACACACTGATCTGCACCGAATGAGGTGTGAGAGCACTTGCTCTTCACAGCACGCAGGTTACGCCCATCTGATAACTTGCAGATCTGTGGAGGTCCGATAAGGTGGGAAATACGTGGACTGAACAGAACTGGCTGTAGGGAGAGGAAGATGTAACCACAGGGCTGGCAATCAACCAGGAGTCAACACCAGTTAAAAAAGAAAGTTCACTTTAACAAATTGACTCTGCCACCACAGAATTAACTCAGAGCCTCGGACTCTGAAAGACTTACAAATTCTTAAAAATCAGAGAGCACCAAAAACAGACAAAAATTGATCTAAAACTCAAATCAAAATAAAATATGTATTACAATTTTGTAGAAGTGAAAGCAGCTGTTATTGTGCTTTTCAATTCTGGCCTCTTTACTCTTTAGTTTGGTTGGATTTGGTGGCCTTAATCACGATGGACATTTGGACAAAAGGAAAAGCACAGAAGTTATAATAACATTAGGAAATGCTTTGTTGTATTAAAGTGTCCCAAAAAGCCATGACAGTATGACAGTGAGCCAACATGCACAATACCAGGATGCTGAAAACTGAAGCAGCTAAATGGCATTCAGCTATTACTTAAAATTAGTAGTAGTAGTAGTAGTGGTAGTACAAAAGTACAAAGGTTCTGACAACACTGTAGGCCTATAGTTTGTGTTGCCATTAGTTACACTAAAGATATGTTTGGGTACATACCCAAAATAAGATGTTACTTACCTTTCTAAAAGAAACGAGTTCTGCATCAAGCCACATCTTTTTACTCTCCAAGAGCTGTCTCCAGCTTTGGAAAGCAACACCAATATTTACTCTGGATTTGCTTCTTTCTTTCCGGGAGCTGCATGTGTTCGGGATAAAGGTTGTTTTCCTGGAGCTCCTGCCAACACTGTTTCTTTCACACTAATTCACTAAAAACCATAACTTTTGCTCCGTATCCATTGACAATTTGCTCCAGCCAGCTTGATTTCTTCATCCTCTACCGCGGCCTACTAGAGGCTACAGTGACTCACTATTGCCTCTCAGGCCAGGATGTATTATTACAGAAGGCTGTCATGTAATTCATAGGCATCTTGGACATAATGTCAAAGGTGTTACTTCTTCACACTCTGTTGATTGAGTTAGTTCATATTTTTTTGAAAGTTTTAAACAAAAATGATGTCCAGATTTTCCAAAATGCACCTTTAAACAATAATTCAAAATTTAACGTGAGTATAAAATGTGTTTGTTAATGATATCACAAAGTTTCTCCACATCTCGAACCAACCGCGACGAGGTACATCTACCCGTAAATTATTTTATCACTTTTACAGTGACTGGACTTGTGTGTGAGAAGCTTGTTTAAATAACTGTGAAGACATGAAAAGAAATTATTTAAAGGGATAGTCAATCCCAAAAGTCAAAAATACATATATTACCTGTAGTGTTTTTATCAGATTGTTTGGGTGTGAGTTGCAGAGTGTTAAGAGTTTTGATAAAGTTTTACTGTTGTTAAACATGAACCCTATTGATTTTAATTTATCAATACTTTTCCCCTTTTTTTTAGATTCTGTGGGAACCGGAGGTATACTAGTAGTACCAGTAGTTGGAACTGAATTAAGTACACAGTACATTGTACTAATATTTAGCGTTTTCTGTTTGAACATTTGATTGCAGCTGTGAACTTGTTGCTCTTGTAATAAAATGTATTAACTCATTTAGCAGCAATATCTATTTATTTAATATCCCTGTTACTCTGGACAATCCATAGAGGACAATTAACAATTTTCATCGGAAATACTTTCGAATGAAGTAGATCTGTATAAAAACGTGCAATTTGGTTGAAATGCTGGGATTTTTTTTAAACTCTTTGAAACATGGAGCTACATCAATTTTCTTAAGATGCTTTCAGATGCATTTCACAAATATTTTACCCCTAATAAATGTTTCAGTAATTGAAGAAACTAGTAAGTTTATTTTGTTTTATTTATTTTTTAATTTTCAAAGAATTTTTTCTACATCGTTTCCTAATATTGTATTCATTTTCAGGTAATTTTCTTCTACTTTTAACTAATTTCTTGCAAATTTTTGGGTCATTTCTTTTTTCTTTTTTTGCTCACTGTCTTAATCATGTTTTTCAAAGAAACCGAGCCAATTTGCTAAGGTGTCAAAAGGCAAATTTTTCCCTGACTTAATCATACAAATTTTAAAAAAAAAACACCATTTGTACAAAAACCAAGAAGCACGAGTCACCATAATAAAATAAGCACTCGTTTCAGATTGCTAAATGTGCCCTTGGCTTTTATTAACAACCACATGATAAAATACCGTCATACAACAGAGACCAAACTGTTGCTGGGAGAGTCAACCGCAGTCCTCGTCTCCATTCATTCAGTAATAAAAAGACATCATCTGCATACAGTAACACTAGAGTGAAGGGGACAGTAACAGTCAGAGCAGGGATGTGTTAGTTTTGGCTTAGCACTGTTTTAGTGGATACCCTAAATCTAACTGTAAGAGACAAAAATCTTTGGGTTTGCTGTAAACAACCAGTGATGCACACAGAAATACAGAAAAATATGTTTTTCAAGATTTAAGTAATGTGTGATTTAGTGTTCAAGAAAAAATAGAAAAGACAAAGTGAAGGTTCAAACTTTGTAGGCTCCTTAAAGCGTTTAAAGCACTTTAGGTAAATAAGAAAGAACAAAAGATGATGTACATAGAACAAATAATCAAAGGATTCAGGTTTGAAAGAGGCATTTAAAAAGGTTTTAAGGCTGAAACAAAGTCCCCCCCTCAAATTAGAGACTAAAACGTCTGTGAGGACACTTTGGACATTTGGTGCAACAGAGGACAGAAGATTACTATTTACAACTTATTTTTAAATTAAGACACACTTTATAACATCTGACCACCTTGCATAGCTTGGCATAATAACATCCCACCATTATATATAATAAAACATTAAAAGGGGATACCTTGACATGTTTAGCTTTAGCCCATTGGTTTTAATGCTGAGGAAAATCTTTGGATCTCAGCGGACAGAAATAAAACTGATTTCATGTAGATAACGGACAAATCGACTGGAATTTATATTTTTGAATTTTTTGATAAAACACATAAAGTGCTCCGCAGACACCGGGCTAAAACTGTGAATGTCAAAAAAAGTATCATTAAATAACGTTACAGCTCCAAATCCAGCCACAGAAGTGGTGAGCAGGGAGAAACTGACTAAAAAATAAGGCTTTTATTTTAAAAATCCTGAGTTAAACAACATTGTCAGTCAGGCAATCACTGCATGACCTCAAACCCCGGTGACGGCGGTCGGTTCTTCGGTGAGCTTTTGTTTTGTTTCTTCTTTTTTTTTAAGAGTCTGTGCATAGAGGAGGAACTGGAGGCAGTGGAGTCACAGACCGGAGCAAACGCCTGCCATTTCATCTCTATAAGTTGAGCCACTTTCGGAGCGCTTATTTCTTTCATCTCCCTCTATGGGGCTTGAAAACCTTGGAAGAGGAGTCATTTCTGTGCAGAGTTTCCAACGTTGACCATTTCAGCAGCGACTCCACAGTTAAAACAAAGATAAACCAAGCGCTCCTCTGACTTTTCCAAATATTTACAACCCCACTGGCTAAAGTTTTGCTCCATCTCCTGCTCTGCCCCCTTCAGATGTTTTCGGCCTCTCTCTGGGGAGCCTCCCTGATGCTGTCCTGGGGTCCGCCACGGCCCGTCGGGCGCCGCCGTATGCTCCGCCCAGACGAGATGAGGTCAGCGTAGCCACGGGAGTGAGAGAAGGCATAGGCGGAGCGGCGGGAGCGCCGGCCACGCTGGAAGGCTGATGGTTTTTTCTTCTCCTCCTCTGCCAGCTCCATCTCGTACTTCTTTCTGTTTCTCTGGATCTGAGGAGTGACGGTAAATAAGTAAGTAAAATTACAGAATCACTGCTGTGTTTCAGCTAATAAGCGTGAATACTGAGACCAGCATTCACACAACTGTTACTCAAATCTTTATTCTAATATCATTTTTTTAAGTGACTACGATCTCTGCGTACTTTCAGCTACAGAAACCATTCAAATGTCAAAACGTTTTGCTCTTGACGGCTATTTATGCTTATATTTAACTTTATTGTGCTGTTTTAATTACAAAGAATTCTTTATTCACCATTTTCACTTAATGAATTTAAACTTATACCTTTCACAGTACTATAGTTTACTTTTCAGGTACTGTACTGTACTGTAGTTCTGCAACTCTACAAGCTTTACAATTCAGTTTAAGGTTTTCAGCAGCTGCTTTGTATTTGCAGTTTAAAATTCCTGTAATTTTCAGCAATGCTTTGCAATTTCAGCTGTCAGCATTCACACACATTTTCTTAGCGAAATGCATTTACAGTCACATTTTATGACCATTTAATTTAAGTTTTTTCCTTAAGTAGCAGAAATTGGCCTCCATGAAATTATTATTTTGCACAAAATCTTCTTGTTGTATTATCGCCTTTCAGCCACAACATTAAAACCAGTGGGTGAATAAGTGACTAACACTGAACATCATGTTACAATGCAATTTTCTGCAGGGAAACCCTGAATACTGGCATTCTCCATGCATTGCTATTTCCACCTCCCTCTGTGATAAATGTGACTTATTAGAGACTTCTTTTGCTACTAGAATAATAACACCATGACCATTTGCCTTTTTAAAAATCAAACATACACACTTATGCTGATTATTGTCCTCATTCCTTTTTGTTTGTAAAACTATGGTATGTACAATCACTAAAAGCCACATCTACATGTTTTTCTGATTACGTTTCCTGATATTGGTGATAATTCAAACAAGCCCAGCAGCAGGTCGGTAGCCTCGACTCCCAGAAGTCTCACCTTGTCTCCCACAGAGGGCCAGATGTTTTTATAGAGGAACTGGATGCAGATGACGGGCAGCAGGCTGATGCCCACAGTCAGGATGATGGTTAACCACAGGTAGGGCTGACGCAGCGCGTTTGACGCTGCACCTGCAAACAGAAAAAAATTATGAGTTTCACGTGACTTTAAATGGTCCAGTCGACCGTCTACGAAAACATTTTAAAACTTGAATGGAAATAAAGATTGAGTCAGATAGATCATCAGTTCAAAAAGTCCCTTTGAAAACCCTGCGCAAACTGGCCTGAATTTTTTCAAAAACAATGAGAAGTGAAAGAAGAAAAAACCCCAAAATTAGCAAGAAATTATTGAAAAGTACAAGAAAATTACCCTAAAATTTGATTAATTTTTTTAAGGGAAAAAAAGGTTCAAAAACAAGGAAAAGTGTTTTAAAAAATCCTAATAATTTGTTACATAATTCAAAATATGTAATTAAGTATATAATTCTAGTTTTTCCCTGTTTTTTTTTCTTAACTGCGTCCCACTGCGGTGAAAGGTTGGTGACTGACCGGTGAAGGTGAATATTGAGGGGAAGATGACGTGGATCCCGGCGCTGTGGATGTCGAACATGATGCCGAAGTAGATGGCTATGCTGCCCAGAACTGCGAAGCAGTTAACGAAGGTCCAGTAGGAGGTATCCAGAGAGATCTGACGGACAAAAAGTGACAACAGTTAGCAAATAAAATTCATTGCATTCGCATTTTATACGCTTTCTAAATCCAGATCCTCCTTTGTATTTCTCTTGGTGGAGCTCAAAGGTTGGAAATAATCTAATATTCCACAATGAGAGCTTCACATGTTTTCTGTATTTCAGTGCTTCAAATAATCATAAAGAACATATTTTGGATATCACTTTTGTATTTAGTCATTTAAAGAAAATAGATTTCCATATAAAAACAAGGAAAAAGACCAGGGATTTGCGATAATATCGGCATGTCATCGGTATCAGCCGATTTAACCCTTTGAAACCTGAGCAAATTGGCTTGATTTGTTTAAAAAAAACATGAGAAGAAGGTAATGAGCAATTTATGAAAAAAAATTAGCAAGAAATTAGAAAATTACCTGAAAATCAAACAAACAAAAAAAAGGAAACCAAATCTTACAGCTTCTTGCTAGAGTCGCGACTAACCTGCAGGTTGACGGTAAAAATGAGCGACGAGGCGGTGACCACGGCCAAAGACTGGTAGTCGGAGGGAGCCTCTCCATCTTGCCCCATGGTCTGCAGGAAGGCTCCGTACGGGATGAAGAAGGTGATGAGGGAGACGAAGATGCCGTGAAACAAGCTGATGAAGAAGTTCTTGTAGTTGAATAATGTACCTTGTTGGCCGGGCAGGTAGAGTTTAGGGAATTTCAAGCTCAGTTTGTCGTTAACGTCCTGCAGCGGGAGGAGGGGGAGGAAACAGTTAAATAGTTATAGTTAATTATTTTTTAACCTGGACCCTATTTTCCCAGAGTTTTTATGTCTCAGTGACAAATAGACACAACTATTATGACTGAAATTGGTACAGTTTTGACTTTACATCAAGTAAAAGTGTTTGTTTTTGTCACTGACAGGATCTAAGTTTCTGACAACATTATGAAAAGAATTTCTACAGACATATTTGTTAAAAAGTAAGATTTGTTTTGTTTAAGTAGAAACAGCATCAAACTCACCAGTCCCCATTTAAAACACAGTAATTTTAGTGTGTACAGAGGCAGCATATTTTCACATCTAAGTGGGTCAGTTAAAGGTTTATTTTGACCTAAAACGGGGTTCTTGACTGTTTGAACAGTGGAAAGACAAACCAATAAAGTTTGTGATTTTATATGTATATCATGTTGAAAAAATCACTGTTTATTTGAACGGAGTTTGGTGGGTTTGAAGATGACGATTTCAAGTGTTTCCTGGAAAAGAAAAAGGATTTCACTGTTTAATAAAAAGGTTTTTCACTGTAGGATCATTTCAATAATGCTGTCAGACACTTAGAATAAGACACAAAAATATAAAGAAAATAGAGTCCCAGTAACCAAACTTCAACTGTCACAGAGATCTGGATTCATTTTGTTTTTCTGTCACTAATAAACACATCAAACTGCATCTCAGCTAATAATACATTAGCGTGAACACTGTTAACTGGACTGATTACTTTGCCATGAATTTACAGAGCAACGACACTGGAATGATGATATTTTGGACAAAGATTAATGCAAAAAAATGTAAATGTGTAAAATGAATAATGCACCTGTACAATGTGACGCTCTTTGTGTGTAAAATAAAGCCCGTTTTTACCTGGTCAAGAAGTCCAACCAGCAGAACCGGTAAGCTGCTGTAACACAGATTGTAGAGAGTGATGAACCAGTTTTCATAGGTGACCTGCAGACAGAGAAACACTGTTTTAGTCCACCTGTTGGTGCCTGAAATCTTATAATCACCTGTGCATGTCAATAATTTTGTCATAGCTTTAATGTAAATGTAACATGCAGTGCTCACACTTCATTCTACTCTTTATTTGATATTTGATATTTGTATTGGTTATTCATTATACTTTGAAATATTGTTTAAAATATGAATAAAGGTATGTTTTTAGTTTTAGGTTTTGACAAAGAAAGTAAATTTTTGACTTTATCAGAATCTTTCCGTGATCTGGAGATACGGCTGAAAGCTCCAGATTAAAGCAAGTAAGTGGATCTTTAAATAGATTATTCAGTCAAGCTATTTTAGGATGCTGATGTCTTGATTGTCATGAAACTAGGTGAGAGTATGTTTTGTCCTCAAGAATGAATTCTTAACAGGTCGTTCGAGGAACTGCAGTTTTTGGCATCGGCTTTGTTTTTCAGCCCTGGAGGTTTCCGCTCAGTATCGGCGCAAAGTTGATGGGTCGATGCCTTTATTTGTTGTGCAAAAGCTTAAAAAATTAACCTCCTTCTGAAAAAAATGTGTTACTTTTGCGGCGTGTGATATTGACAGTCTGGGCGGAAACACCGCTTTATTCCGAGGTAGTCCTCACCGGGTTTGACAGAAAGACTGAATAAGTACGACATAAATGAAGAGAAGAAACCACAAAAAAGACCTCTGTTCCTGCTGCTGTTTATTGTTTACCTGCTCTCTGTAACCTTGCGCACAAACGAACGCACACACACACACACACAAAAGCTGACAGAGAGGCAGACTCTTCTGCTGCAGCGGTGTGTTCACAGGCAGTGGGAATGCAGGCTATAGCCTATTTTTAACAGGTTTACTTGTGTTTAAAAACCTGCGTGCACACTAATTTTGGGGTATAGCGGGCTTTAGATCACATGACCTGAAACAGGACAGATGCTGCTGACCTGTGCGGAGTATCCACTGAAGAAGGAGTACCAGAAGTGAACCAGCGTGAAGGCGAAGTTCTTGAAGAAGAAGAAACGCAGGAACTTGCACATTCGGATGTAGGACCAGCGTCCGTGCACCAGCAGGAGGCGCTGCAGGTAACGGAACTGAGCGAAGGCGTAGTCGCTGGACATGACGGCCTGCATCCCCTCCTGACCGCTGATACCGACACCGATGTCCGCAGCTGGAGGGACAGAGGACGGGGACAGATTACAGAGTCAAGTCCATAAAATTATACAGTTTGACCTTCCACTTGGGGTCATTCGTGACCTTACTTTTGATCATGTTGACATCGTTGGCTCCGTCTCCGATGGACAGCGTCACGGCTTTCTTGTACTTCTTCACCAGACTCACCACGTTAGCCTTCTGCTTCGGTGTGACGCGACAGCAGATGACAGCCTCGCACTCACACGCCATGTCCACAAAGTCAATCTGTGGAGACATCCCGCCATGTTGATTATCATGTAACCTGTCCAGTTTCCATTCAGTCATTTTCATAATAATAATTTTTTACACATATTATACATTTTATTTGTTGGCACTTTTCAAAGCACTCAAGGACACCTTACAAGACACAGTTAACCCTTTGAACACTGGGTAAATTTGCTTGTTTTTTCCAAAAATGTGAAGAAAGCAATGAGCAACTTCAGAAATAGCTCTAAAAAAGTTAAAAGAAAATTACAAAAAAATCAGCGGAAAAACATGTTAAGAAAAAACAAACAATAAAATTAGCTGAATACACTGCTTAAAATTACATTAAAATAAATAACACTTTTTAAAAAAAATTTACATTTAAGAAAATACAGTTTTCTCGACATTTTAACTTGTTTTTAAAATGCAAAATTTGGGTTAATCTTTTCTCACCTGTTACTTATTTCTAACAATTTGTGGGACATTTCTTGCCAATTGACTTTTTGCCTTTTTCCCCGTTTTTAAAAGAGGTTTAAAAGCTGTTAAATGCAGCACAAGAAAACTGATGTCGATACAAGTTTAAAAGGGTTAAAAATGAGCAGCATACATAATAAACAGTAATATATCAATTATTTAATCAGCTTAAATGTTCTATTTATTCAGCTGCACCTGTCTCATCTCCTTCTCCCAGTCGTTCATCGGCTGTCCGTCCTGAGGGCTGCTGGGAGGCGGTCGCTTTCCCAGACGACGCAGACGCAGGCGGCGGCGTTTCTTCTTCTTTTCGTACAGAATCTCGTTCTTAAAGAAAAGTAAAAAACACGATGTATCAGTAGAATCCAGCAGAAAATTTAGTTTTTTCTTGTAGCTTCACTTCTACAAATAACTAAATAATAAAAATCAATCATTTTAATAGCAGTGTTGGTTTTGAAAGGAACTCACCAGCCATCCTCCGGTGATGATGAGAGCGTTTTTGCTGGTCCCGGAGAAGAAAGGCTCCGGCGCTTTCTTTTTGCCTCGACGGACAGTTTGAGGTTCGTTTCTCCTGTTGGCCTGACGGATGCTCAGCTTCTCACTGGAGACACAGAAAAAAAAATTGACAATATGATACGCATCACGCAACAAAACTTTTTTTCTCACCCAAAAAATAATACTTTTTTTCTTGCCCAATTTTTTTTTTTTCTTGGCCAAAAACTTTTTTTTTCTCACCCAAAACAATGCTTTTTTTCTCTGATCCCCATTTTTTTTTCTTGTCCAAGGAAAAAAAAATTTCACAGATGAACAATAACCCTCCCCCATTTTTTTTCCTCACCCCCAATTTTTTTTTATCCTCACCAAAAAGAAAGAAAAAAAAATCACCCTATTTCATACATGAACCAAAAATTTGGAAATGAACCACCAGAAATTGTTTTTACAAAATGACATTACTCGAGCGTGGAGATATTTTCCTAAATCTTTATTACTAAGACTATGACGTTATGATCAACTCACTTGACGTCTTCTCCGTAGTGGATCTGCATGTCGTCGGTCAAAAGCGAGCAGGAATATCCGATGTTCTCTGCTGTTTCTGGGAGAAAGATAAAACACGAAGTTCAATTTTTAAAGTTTAATTTTAGCTGCTAAAGCAGCTGATTAAATGTTAAATCTGTAACTTTTCCAGTGCTCACTTTCTACGTACCAATTAAGGAAGAAGTAGCTTTGAAACTGAGTTCAAGTTTTCGTACCATCATTTAACAGCAACTTTATTGAATCCAATCGAATTTTATGTATTATTTTAAAAAGAAAATTGGAAAAACCCTTTTACACCTGGATCAACATCCTTTGACATTATTTAAAACTCAAAAACCTGAAAAAAATCATTTGATTTCTTTTGAAAACGTGTGAAAAAAGACAATAAGCAACTTGACAATAAAAGGCCCGAAAATTGCAACAAAAAAAATTAGTTGCCAAGAAAAATTAGCTAGGGAACTTTTTTGTATCTTTAAAATGATGTTATGTTATTTTTTTACTTTTTTATTGCTAAATTTAATTTTCTTGTAACTTTTTAAATTATTTCCTTGCTAAATTTTGGACCGTTTTCTGTTTTTCATTTCCTTCTTCCCATGTCTTTGAACGAAATCATGCCAATCTGCTTACATTTCAATAGTTTAACAATTGTTTTTTTAATTGAGACATTGGCTCTTACTGACTTATGATGATTACACAGTTGACTAACAGTACGACTGATGGTACCTTTCTTATCTCCGGTCAGGACCCAGATCTTGATGTCGGCCTTGGCCAGTTTGGCGATGGTCTCTGGGACTCCGTCCTGCAGTTTGTCCTCGATGGCAGTTGCTCCAATCAGCTGGACAGACAGATAAACAGGTCAGATATGACTGAGGTAGTTTTACATTTTTATTTATTTTTTTAATTTTTATTAAAAAAAAAAAACGCCTACACTTCCAGTAAAGGTTTAAGAGCTTCAAACAGTTTTTAGTTGGATTATTTAGCTGCTACTGATGGCTGCAACAAATAATAGTTTTCTTATTTAATCTATTAGTTGTTTGGTTTGTAAAATATCAGAAAATGTAAATTCAACCTCAACTTTTGTTCATCATGAAAAGTTCGTCTTTGATTTTTTTGTCACGCTGAAGTGTTTTCCACTCACCATCAGGTTGCACTCGATCTGCTCGTACACGCGGTCGAGGGCAGCGTCTCTGTCCGCCGTGGCCACCTGGGCTTCTTTGTGCTGTCTGGACCAGGCTTCGAACTCTGCCACGCTGATGTCTTTGTAACACAGACACAGCGTCCGCAAGGTCGCGTTGGCAAAGATCTGCAGCACAAAACGCAGACAGTGAGTCCTTTCACAGAAACAAAAGCTACACACATGCATATGTCATAATTCATGCACGTCATTTTACAGACTGTAAGTCTGCTGTGCAAAGACAGACTGAAGGCGGCAGGAAATAAAACCATTATAAATAAAGATAAAAGTGTGCAAACTCACATCCAGAGCAGTCTGGGTCGTTTCTTTGTGTCTGGAGTTCGGGGAAAGTCGCTCGTAGATGACGGTGTCGGCTCCTTTACAGTAGAGACGAATACGCCCGTCAGGAAACCTCACTGGAAGACAGAAGAGATGATATAACATAACAGGTCTCTGTTGGACTGAGTCAAAAAAGTAGAAAAAAGACAGTTTGTGTGGACAAAGAAGACACAGTGCAGCTCCCTGATGTGTTTTTAATATATTTTGGACAAAACAAAGTTCTGTGACGCACAGAATTATTGCTTTTATGTGATGATGTCTTTTAGTTTGTGTTTTACTTTTAGCTTTTAATTTATCTTTTACTCTTGATCCTGCTATTATTATCGTCATTATTCAGTCAATAAATCAAACTTTATGTATATAGCACTTTTCATACAAGCAAAACAGTAACACAAAGTGTTTCATAAAATAAAACTGAAAGTAAACCTTTAAAAATCTTATCTTGGCACAGAAACATGGATATGATGCTATCAAAACACTACAAACATGGCAGCAGCACTGTTATTAAGTGTGTATGTCGATCAAAGTGAATATCGTAAACTACATGATCACCGAAATATAATCTGTGAAAAGCTACGATGCTTTAAAGTTCCCATGAAAAATATATATGTTAAAGTCCAACATGATAAATTAATAATTAATTAATACTTTTACCTGTTACTCATCTGAGCTAAAACTTGTGTTTTTTTTAATTCATTTTTTTGAATATATTTTAATAAACAGCTTTTGCAAAATATTTTGCAGCCTGGGCTCTTTTGTGCAGCTGATCCCTTTTTTGTAGAAACAGCATGGAGTCAAGCGCCTCAGCAGGTTTTTAGCATATGACAGTACTTTCACTTGTGTATTTGTATGTGCAATAGTGTGTGTGTGTGTGTGTGTGTGTGTGTGTGTGTGTGTGTGTGTGTGTGTGTGTGTGTGTGCACTCGTACAGATGATAGACATGCGTTTGCGGTCGGAGTTAAAGTCGAGCAGCGCCAACATCTCGTAGGTCTTTTCCTGCCCCATCTCATTGATGGTGATGGTGTCCTGCGTGCGAGACAGAAACACGTAGCCGAAGTTCCTAGCGGCCGTCACAAGAGCGCCCTCATCCGGAGACGCCGCCTGGTACACCAGCTCACCTGGGCAAAAGACAAGAACCCCAAAACGAAAGATGTTTCAGTGACATTATCAAAATACTACTTAATGCAACTCAAAGGACAAGTTGTCTTTGGTTATTTTGGGGTTGACTGACGGGCGCTGCAGCCGTGGCGTTTGCATATTAGGATTTGAGCATTACCGTCTTTGTGCTCCACCATGACGGTGTGGCAGAGGGAGAGCAGTTTGAAGAAATCTGTAGCATCTTTATCTTTCTGGGATCGCACGCAGGCCACCAGGGAATGATCCATGAACTGGAACTTTTTGTCAGCCTGCCGGTTCCAGCTCCAGTCCACCGGCTAAACAGCAAAACATGAGAACGGATTAAAAGTAAACCACACACACACAAACACACACACACCAACTGGCAATGCAATTTCTCAAGTGCAATTATCCTCCATGTGCCATTGGTGCGTATACATATTTTTCTGAATTGTTGAGTGTGCACATATTTTACCCTTCCTCGGTCCAGCACCACTCCCTCAGCTGTGGTCGGTTCACCTGTGGGGAGGAGAGCGAACACTTGAAATGACAAAACTGCAGATAAAAAACACAAGGCACACATCGTGTGTTAAAACAAACAAAGAACACATACGCATGGACGGGTGGTGGTGTTTTTTTTTCTTTTGTTGTCTCCTGTTGGTTTACACATAGCCTTACATGCTTTGTCATACCTGCCCGAACCAACTGCAATTATCGCCCTGTTAGATTCTGCAGTTTTTTTCCTTTGTAAAGCACTTTGACCCACACAGTAATACAGCAAAGTCATTTGCACATTTCCAATCTGTATCTGATGTAGGTGTTACTCAACAGTCTTGTTTGCTCTGTTCTTATCGAAATTCAACTTTTCCTGCAGCAGTGACCAAGTTTCCCCACAGGGACCATTAAAGGCTCATTTTTCATCTTCCTGATAACACAATGCTGTCAAAAGGTTCATGCAGAGACAATAAAAAGCCTTTAGTTCCTGCAAAAACTGGTTCTGTATATTCAGGTACACTGTTGCCATTTTTGGTATCAATTAAACAGTTGCAATTGCAATAAAGGGCAGCAGGTGTTGCTCTCTCCTTTCTTTTATCTCTGCAGCTTCACACCGACGTCTTCCGACTTTCTTTCCATTTTTTCCACGCATTGTTTTTTTTCTTTTTAAAAGAAGGTTTACTGCTTAAGGCAAGTTGGATTTAAGCCCTTTTTAGACTTTTTTAATGACATATTATACAGTAGCCAATACTGAAGGAAAAAAAAAACATGCACGAACATTAATTATTTACGGTTAGGGTTTGTTTTTTTTTTAAATTTTAAATATCATTTGTAACTTAAAAACATGAATTTTTGGGAATGTTAATGCAAGGGGCATTCTGTACTTTTTTATGTATCCAGTTATCTTTTTCAATGCAATGTCAGGGAAAAAAAGAAATAAAAATCCCTCCTTCAATGTCTAAACATTTTTAAGACTAAGAATTAAGACATTTTAATGCCAATTAAGACCTTATTTTTAGATGAGAAATTCAGTGCCCTTTAAGACTTTTTTAAGGATGAAGGCATGTGAAACAAAAGAAATGAACAAATAATTAGCAAGAAATTAGTTAAAAGTGCAGGAAAATAATCTGAAATTTTGCAAAAAAAAAGTCAAATTAAATCAAAATAAAATTTGAAAAAAATTAAAATAAAGTTTAAAAAATAAACAAACATGGAAATGACATAAGAAAAGTGCTAATAAATTAGAATAATTTTCTAATATAATTTTAAAAATGTAATTACGGTGACTATAAACATAGTTTTCCCTAAGCATTTTCTCATAGCTTTAAAAAAAAATCTAAATCTAATTATTTGTTAAACATTTATTACCAAGTTGCCTTTTTTCAGATTTTTTCCAAAGAAATTGCACGAGTTTTTGCAGGATTAAAAGGGTTTAAATACTTGTGAACGGCATCTGAAAGCAACACAAGGAAAGTGATGCTATTCCAGATTTCAAAGGGTTAAACCACTGAAATGTTAATCTGTCATAGCAGAGTATTTATTTTTCAGTTTTGGTGAAATACGGCAGATCAGTACCGTAGCTGCGTCCAGCGATAGTGCACTTCTTGAACTGCATGATGTTCTGTGTGAGAGTTCCCGTCTTGTCGGAGAAGATGTACTCGATCTGACCGAGCTGCTCATTCAGGGTGGTGGTTCGAGCCTGCACAGGGGCGACAACTGAGTTAAAAAATGATGCACGGGCAAAAACATCACAGCTGGTACAAATCCTTCTTGTACTGGAGCTGCTGCAGTTCAGCTCTGTTTGGTTAAAAAGGGAGGAAACAAAGCCGAGTGTAGTTTGATCAAATAATTTTTGATTTCAACTCACGGTCCATTTACCAGCTTCAGGAGACACTATCAGCCTGTCAGATGTCATTACATAATCCTAATATTTGCTCATTTGATAAAGGGCTGAATAGAAAAACTCAATGTGTACTCAAATTTGGCCCTTGCACAATGTATTTAAGTTGATAAAGGTCTACACACTGAAACATTGTAAATAGGCATTTGTTAGTTCTTTTTCTTTCCCGGAAAAAATAATGCAACCTCTCTGGACCATAGACTGTGTATAGGACGAATGCTGCACCCTCACTTAACTATGCTCTGCTTAAGAGAGGTTAAAATATCCGAGATACGGGTATTGCCATCTTGCCGGGGTGATGCCATTAAGAGCCGGACTCTGCACAGTAACGATATCTGTAGTGGGGGGAGTTCTTGCCAAAATACCTCTCCCCAATCGTGAAAAGCTGCATTGAATGGGAGCGCTCGGATTGGCTGTCACAGCTGTCAATCATGGCGGAAAATCACCCTTTTGTATACTTTAATAACTCTCTGAAACCAAACTGATGATAAAAACAATCATTTGTGTTACATTTAGAAAAAGTGGACGTTTGTGCCAAACCTGCGGAAGCTTTCTCAAAGTGTCCTTGAGATATTGCGTTCACAAAAATTAGACAAATGCAAGGTCACAGTGACCTTGACCTTTGAACACCAAAATCTAATCAGCTCATCGTAGAGTCCATGTGAACGTTTGTGCCAAATCTGAAGTAACTCCCTCAAGGCGTTCTTGAGATAGCACGTTCACGAGAATGAGACAGACGAGGTCACAGTGACCTTTGACCATATTTTAATCAGCTCATTGTTGAGTCCAATAACACTTTCCCAAAATTAGCTCGTAGCTTGGTTTTTCAAACACATGTAAACAAATACAGGCAATCGACTGCATTCCCACTGACAGTGAACACACCGCTGCATTACATGAGTCTGACTCTCTGTCAGCTTGAGTGTGTGTGTGTGTGTGTGTGGGTTGTTTTGTGGGTGTGTCTGTGTGATGTCACAGACAGGCCGGAGAACGGGTGAAAAGTAACCAGCAGCAGGAAAAATATTATTAATTATTTTTCAGTGGTTTCTTTCCATCTCTCTTACTTAATAGGGCTCCCTTTCAAACTTGATGCAGACTAACCTACATGTATATGTATATGTATATGTATATGTATATGTCAGTGCAGCTTGGGAGGCAACGGATGGTAATTAGTGTCGATGTGTTTTTGCAACTCGCTGGTTAAGGAGCTGAAATTAGTGTGTTCAGCCGGATGTTGTATTCCCATCAATGCCGATGGGAGCTTAAGTGGATGTTTGTGTCAAATTTGAAGAAATTCCCTCGAGGCATTCTTGACATGTAATGTTCACAAGAATGTGCCAGACAGACAATCCCAAAAACATCAAACCTCCAGCCTCGGCTATCGCCGGCACAGAGGCATAAAAATAATTATCAAAGCAGGAGTAACGTACCTTTGCCGGTGTGTCTTTCTCTGAGAAATACATCTGCAGGTCCCAGTTAATGAACTTACTCTGGCCCAGACGAATCACCTCCACACTGAAAGAAAAGCGCACAGACAGGAGATGAAACAATCATTTTGTGAGATATCGGCTCAAAGCAGCAAAAAATACATTTGAAAAATGGAATTACTCCAAGACTCAAATATGACTAATATATGTTTTACTTACCTGACGTATAGAGAAATGGGCACCATGGTGTTGAGGACGATGATGTATCCCCAGAAGCTGAGGAAGCCTCTGTAGGAGGCGCCCTGGTTTTTGCCGTCGTACAGATACCAGGCCTGAGAGCCGATCTCCTCGTACCAGAAGGTGTGACCGATGGCCAGACCCGCCGACACCAGGATCAGGAGCACGAAGATCTACAGGGAACAGAAACACATTGAGACACTACGAGACTACAAAAAAGGTGCCAATTATTATTCTTTTTTTTTTTTTTTAAATGGAAGAAACTGGGGGTCTCATTAACCCTTTGAAACCTGGATTGACATCAATTTTCTAGTGCTGTGTTCAGACACCTTTCACAAGAATTTAAAACCTCCGAAAATTTGGGCAAATTGGTTTTATTCCTTTTAAAATCACGGGGAAAATAAGGCAATCAGCAACTTGGCATGAAATGTCCTGCAAACTGCAAAAAACTTGGATAAAGGTGACTAAAAAAATTACCTAAAAATTATCTTAAAAAGGAGACAGAGTAACAATCTACAAAAAAGGGGGAAAATATCAAGAAATATATATTTATAATTTTATGTTTAAAAAAAATCATTTTTATTTTTACTTTTATTTTGATTTCCAGTTTTTGTTCTTTTACTTCTCGTCTTTTTTTTTAATTTCAGGTAATTTTCTTTTAACTTTTAATTATTTTCTTGCTATTTTTGGGTTATATCTTGATCATTGCCTTCTTTTCATGTTTTTGTTGTTTTTAAGAAATCAAGCCAAATTTTTTAGGTCACTGTAAACATCACTGTAAATAAAAAATACACCGTACAGTAGCATATACATCTAAATGATGAGAAGATGAATTTTTAAATAAATTATAGAAAATGGTGAGGAGTTTTATGTTTCTCAGACTTACTGTGTAAACCATGTAGTTCATCAGCTCGTCAATTTTGGTCCTCTTGAATCTCGTCTTGCCGCCGTTCCTCATGATTTTGGTGTCGGCTCCTATGACGACAAATCAAAATCGCCATTGCTATCAGTCATTATTAGTTATCGGTTATCGATAATATCCTAAACTATTTAAAATCACGGTCAAATTGTATTTGGTGACGAGAAATTCAAGTTGAATAGTGCTGACAATTATTTCCATTTTCTCAGCAAGGAACAAAGAAGACGTCGTTTATCTACCTGCGAAGATGACGAGGCCGTGACACACCTCGGTGTTTCTGATCTTGCAGCCTCGCAGCAGCATGTTATCGAGGTCCAGAGGGTAAAGCTCCCTCTGCCACAGCATCGTCCCCACAAACTTATCCAGGCGGTTGTTCGGCTCCTCGCACTCGATCAGAGCTTCAAAAGAGATTAAAGGACACAAAGACGGCATCGGTCAAAATTTTAAACCTCTGATGCTTGAGCAAATTGTCTTTTTAAAAAAAAAAAATTTAAAAAAAAAACAGATGATAGCAACAAGCAACTTAACAAGAACCCCCCCCCCATAAAAAAACAAAAAAATCATTAAAAAGTTATGAGAAAATTACCTGAAAATAAAATATATATATATATATATATATATATATATATATATATATTTCAAATTAGTCATGAAAATGCTAAATCTTTTTTTTGTGTGACATGACTTTAAACATCTAATTCTAAGAATTGTAATTTTTTTCCCTTTTCCCATTTTCACCCCGTTTTTTTGATAATATCTTATCATCACCCTTTGTCACCTTTTACTAATTTTTTTGCAGTTTGTGCAAGGTTAAAATACGTGTGAGAGGCATCTGGACGCTAACTGATACGATTCAGATGTTAAAGGGTTAAAACAAATTAAATCAGAAATGTTCATCTCTGAGCAGCACAAATAAACTACTGCCTATAAAAAATACCTAAAACTGCATTTTTATATTTAAAAAGTTGAATATATATATATATATATATATATATATCTTTTTTTTTAAAAAAGACAGTCTGGAAATTAATTTAAAGGGGAAAATTAACACAGAAATATCAAAAATGTTATAAACACACCGATATACCATAAAATAAAATACACATTGCATAATGCAAACACGCTTATCATTATTGACATTTATCCAAAATGCCATTATTCATTTTTCGTGGTGATGTGGATGTAAAAGATTAAAGAAGTTCTTCTATTTGTGTTACAATTATTATTCCTCTCAGTGCACCACAAATCTATAATTTAAAAAAAATCATATTTTACAATTATTTGTATTTTATAATTTATATTTTATATCTTAAAATGAGTGATAAAGTGAACACTTGAGTGAGGTCAAGTGATTTAAATTCATGCAAATAAACATGGCTTGTATTTGTGAACCACGTTTACCGTTAAACTCAGCCAGCTGACGCTCCTCCTGCAGCCTCTCATCCGTCACTCTGAGTCCCATCTTAAACTTCAGGTTGGTCTCTCTGCAGCGGAGAATGAAAAATTAATCAATTAAATTTAAAAATAAATAAATAAATAAATATGCAAAGGGCTGAAAAAGCTCAGATGAATGCAGAATCAAAGTCGAATTAAAATGAATAAAATTTGAATTAAGATGGATTTTTAAAAAAAATAAAATTATCTACATGTTGTTAAAGTCAGTATGGATTAATAATGTTATTTACAACAATAATTTAATTCATAATTCGCTCTCTGATGCAAATGTCCTGCCAAAAAGCTCTAAAAAACACAAAGAAAGCAGATACTGATGTCTATTTCAGTTCAGTTGCTGTTTCGTGTAAAATATTTCCATCGGAGACTCCTGCGCAGGGGTCTGTTTGATTTGAGGGCGTTTCTCCCGTAAATCACAGAGTGTACGGTCACACTCGTCACGTGGCCGAGCCTGGCTGAGGTTCTCTGGCTTTTTTTCAGCTCTTAACACATTTACTCTCCTCTTACCGTCGAGTAATTTGTTGACTGAACTCTTGAGACAACTCAAACAAAATCTTATTGGAGCAAAGAACGCCGCTCCGCCAGTTGCTCAATTCACTGTAATGCACACGATATATATATATATATATATATATATATACATCGTGTGCATTACAGTGAATTATGATAAGTTGAAGGAGTCTTACCCGTCGAGCTCAGCTGTCTCTACATAGCACAGGCTGTTTGGGTTGGAGCTGGATAACAGCAGGATGTCAGCCTGAGGAGAATAAAAAATATAACCACATGAATTTAACAAGTACAATTAGAAATTTAGCATTAAAATCTGACCACATCTGGTGTATTTCCCCCCTGCTTTAAAGGTCCAGTGTGTGGGATTTAGGGAATATATTGGCAGAAATGGAATATATTATAATAAGTATGTTTTCTTTAGTGTATAATCATCTGGAAATGAGAATCGATGTGTTTTTGTTTCCTTAGATTGAGCTGTTTGTATCAAAACAACGTTTCTACAGTAGCCCAGAGTGGACAAATCAAACTCTGGCTACAGATACAGTCGCATTTTCGCATTAGCAACTGTTATAAAGAATCACAACAGCAGCAGAGTTACACTGTTTGTGACGTGAAAGTGCATTATTAAGTGTTTTTAGTGGTTTAAATCACCGAACACACTTGTTTTAGAGAGGAAACGACCTTTATGGATAAAAACCTCCCGAACGTGTGTCAACGTTTAAATCAGCGAATTATTTTTAAAGCAGCCTCAGTCTTCCTGTGTAAAACAGTGAACAATTAATTTGCTGCACTGCGTCCACTTTTTTGTAGTTTCTAAAGCGATTTGTGTTATTTAAAGTGTGGTTTTGTAGTTTGGTTAGTTTGGGAGTGAAGGAACGACGAGATGAAGACTTTAAAACAGCAACAACACGAGCTCACAGTTAACCTGCCGGTAAAGCCGTCAACGATCCCCCGAAACTCAATTTCCCAGAAACCCCTTCTCTTTAAACACTGACTGCTGCTACTTAAAGGAGCAGCGGTCTCTGGTCTCTGGTGATTGTCTCCAGAATTTGGCTCATCAGTTCTGTGTTTTTTCTTAATTTTTTTGTGAATTTACGTGACGCCGTGGGATGCAAACTGAATGAGTGACAGATGGGTGTCCGGCGCTGTAACGTGTAACCAGGTGATGTAAAAACCGCTCAATTTTTACCCAAAAATGTTCAGATAATAACTGAGATTAAGAAAACTGGAAATAAAATTATGAGAATTTATAAAAGTTGTCATTGTATTTATTGGATGTTTTGGGGACTTTTTCAGGGCGTCTCTTGGGTTGGTTTGAAACGGCGGGAGGACACACGTGCACGATGATCTGTGCTTCAGTCAGCCACCAAAAATGATGCAGCAGGCTGAATCATCTTACCGGAATAAAGTCGTTCTTCTTCATACGAACCACATCTCCGACCTGGATATTCCTCCACTTTGACTCTTGAAACCTAAGAAACAGAAAATGGTTTTAAAGACGGTTTCAACTCGTTTTATAAATCAAAATGATAGAAAATTAACTTTGTTCTGACCTGCCGTCCAGCAGGACCTCACACTTCCTGTTGTTGATCTCTTTGTCCATCCTGTGCCGCGCCTGGAGGCAAAAAAAAATTAAAAGAGACGTCAGGGGAAACCATAAACCATAAAATATAGAACTTAATATATAAACAAATGACAAGTCAGTCAATTTATGAATCTCTGCTTGAAAGGTTTTTTTTTAAATATATTTTATCTACATCAACCATTAATAAGAAAGAAAAATCTCTTAAACATCTGCATTTGTTTAAAAAAAAATAAAAACCGTCTTGTATAAAATGAAATGTAATTCAAGTTATTGGTAATTTTTTTTATCAATGTTTGATGAATAAATGCAGGTAGCTAAAGCCTGAGCTTGAACCAGTTTTTTTTAAAAATTAACAAAAATCCAAATTCAAGCTCCACTTAGTGGTTGAAAGGTGCAAAGAAATCTTTTAATTAATTTTACCTTTTTAAAAATAAATTCCACTTTTTATATCTTACCTCTTTACTTTTATTGTAAATCTTTACTATGTTTTACATTGTTATATTATATTATTTTATATATATCAATTATTTTATATTATTTCATATAATATATAAAATATATTACATTATATTATGTTTATTCTATATAATATTATTTTATATTAGACTGATTCTACATTTTTTAGTAAATATTCTATTTATTTATTTTAATGTATTATTTTTTATTGCTCTGTAAAGCACTTTGAATTGCCTCTTGATTTTACCTTGTATATCTTATCTCCTTATCTTTTATTGTAAATTTGTATCTTTAATTATGTTTTTATTTTCTATTGCCCTGTAAAGCACGTTGAATAGCCATGTTGTACAAAATGTGCTAAACAAATAAAGCTGCCCTGCCTGCTAACAGCACAAAAACCCTGAGGTGAATTTAGCAGAAAAAAGGGGTCGTCTCACCAGATCGTCCACCAGGTCTTTGATGGCGGTGATTCCCAACACGACGACCAGGGGAATCAGCGTGGTGTACCACGGCAGAGTGGAAATGTCGGGAATAATCTAACAAACAAACAACAGAGTTCGCTTGTAAACGCTTGTTTGTTGTAACACTGTCAATCAGAAGAAAAAGGGTTAATCTTTTTTATTGATGTACCTGTAAGATGAGCAGAGCCAGGAAATAGAGGTTGGCGACTCTCTTGAACTGCTCGTACAGATTCAGAGGGATGAAGGTGAGGACGTTGTATTTGTACGTCTTGATGGCGTTTCCCTGCAGAGAGGAAACACAAAATAATGAGCGCAAAGTCAGTGTTTTGTCCCGAGCTGTTAAACTGCATAAAATATACATTTTAACCCTCCTGTTATACTGCGGGTCATTTAAAGTTTAAGAATACAGAAAAATATCATTTTTCATGGTTTTTTTAGCACAAAATCACACACAAACAAAATGTACTCAAATACAATATAATATACAAAAAATATAAATATTGTTTAAAAACTGAGATGTAAATTATAATTTAAAACAGGAACATTAATACACATGTCCCCATAACAGAAACTATATAAAAAATGTTGAAAAATAAAAAGATTTTTTTACTAATGTACAAAAAAAACCAGTTTGAAATTATTTTTTTAAATGGAAAACAAGTGAACTGTCATCAGTAAACCCTAATCTGTAAGAGGTGAAAAAAGTGATTATGCTGATTATCAATAAAATTGATATTATGGAGCTGTAGATAATGTCATGCATGAAATATATACTACTTTCAGATGGCTAAATATGCATAAATGGGTGAACTGTTCAATCCTGTGGCCTGTTTTGATCCGGTTAACGCTCAATTGTGCAGCTTGTTAACGGGCGAGTAATGTCTGAGGAGAAATAATAAATTATATTAAGATTTTTAAATTTGCTGTAAATTAATTTCCTAGGATTTGGCTGTCGGTTCCAGGACATTTGCACACGAATTCATTAAAAAAAGGTGACGCTTGTATCAAAAACTATGCACATTTAAAATTCATACTTATATTTTTTAAGGTAGTATTAACACACCATTAGAGTGAAACTAATGCATTAATTGCATGATTTTTTTTTTTGCCACCATGCTTTCAAACTCAAGTCAGTGTCAACGGGATGCTGCAGAGCTCAAATTTCCTTTAATTGGACTAAGGAGCCTATAATACTGCAAGAAAAGCATCCCCAGAGCAGGCTCTCTTTACTGAAAAACGTCCTCGTCAACAAGGACTAATGAGAGTAAGTGGTTCCCAAATTAGCCGCCAGTGTCCTGGTTGACTGTGCAGGCGGTGGCCCAGTTTGTGGGGACGTCGGTAATGAGACGAAGCTGCTTATCGTTACAGATAACCATCTAAACTCTGACCAGTTATATCCTCGAATCAGCTGCAGGACAAACAAAAACATTCATCAGTTTTTGCAATCTCTCCAGCAGCTTCCTGTTAAATTTAGGACCCTAAATATGCAGCAGGTTACTGTTGAAGTTGTCAGAAACTTGTTCTGGCTTCAGGCCGACTGAGTCTCGCCGCATCTAATGTGTCTGTCATTGAGATCGGCTCAGGTTGACGATCAGGTTTCTGCGTCCACAAAGACACAAAGACACAGTAACACTGTTCACCAGCTGCTAAAAAAACAACGTCCCAGCACAGAGTCTCAGCATTTAACCAGCTGAAGTTTTAAATTACAGGAAAAGTATATCAAATTATAATTTTTTCCATGTGTTAGGGTGACCAACTCAACAAAAGAGCTGAGCCATAGAAAAGCAATGATCTATTTTAGGTATGAAAAGGTTTTTAGACCAACGCCCAGTTGTCAGTTATTCACATGCTTTCATTAATCTACATCATCATCGAAAAACAAACAACGAAAAAGCATCTGCAAAGCAAATAGCTCTTGATAAACTTCAAACATGACCTTTCAGCAGCTCAGGGCGCCCTGATGGAGTCTGACATGACTCAGCAGAAACAGAGAGGTTACATCCAGAGGAAGCAGAGACGAGAAAAAATATCAAATCCACACAACAGGCTTCATTATTGGCATTTTACTTTAAGTTCAGGTGATTTCAGTTCCTTAATAAATAAGAATCTGATGCCTCCTTTACTTTGTACATCACAGCAAAATGCAAGAGTGAACTGAACATTGAAATAAAGACGGAAAAATGGCTTCATGAGTGCAAATCACAACACACTGCTACAAATTCAAAGACAAGGAGAAAGTTTTGGTGGAAAAATGTAACCTGCTGCTTCATTTCACCTCAAATTAAGAAAAAAACTAACTGGTTCACGACAATCAATATTTCGCCATCCAGCAGGACGATGACGCTGCAAAAAACTGCTCTGGAACACGATGACGAAGAGCTCACGGCGTCGTCCGCTCAGTCGGTGTTCCTCGGGCCATTTCTGAACAGTTTTTGAGGTGCGGCATGGCACACTGGCTGCCATCGGTATCTGTGTTTGTGCGTGTGGTGCAGCAGCACTTTGCTTTGCAACAAGATGTAATCACTGGTTTTAATGGTTTGGCTGATCGGTGCATAATCAACATCGCTTTTGGTGGTTTATATTTACTTTGCCATCAAAGAAAAACAATCATTCTGTAGAGACTTAGTTTATTTTCCGTGTCATGCACTCAAAGAAGATATATTAACAAGCTGAAAAAGTGAGAATAATGTGTTATATTATCCTGGTAAGAAAACAGACTAATTGATTTATTTATTTTTTTTATCTGTTTTGCTGCCTGTTTGTCGTTTTGCATGTCTCCAATCTTTACATCACCTTCATATTGGAGTTAAAGATTTGTGTTTAGGTGTTGATATGAGTTTTGAGCTCCGGATCTTCCAGAGCATGTTAAACACCCAAACACCCAAACCTCACTGGTCCTGTTTGTTTATTATGTCTGCATATGTCCCTCTAGAGGTAATTATTATTATTATTAACTTTTTCTCTAATTCCTTGATCATTTTGGGGTAATTTCTTCAGCCTTCTTCACATGTTTCTGAGAGAAATCAGACCAATTTTCTACAGACTCAAAGGGTTAAAGGACAAAAATTGAATAACTTTCAGAGGATTAAAAAAACTGGTCAGTATGTTAAATGGCTAATTTAAAAAAAAAAAAAAAAAAAGCTCTGCTCTTTCTCTGCTCAACAATATCCTCAGGATTAGTTTCTACCGTGAGCGGCAGGGAGCGAAAATAAAGACGCCTCCAGACAAAAAGAAGAAAGCTGCATGTAAACAGCTGAACTTACAGAGTATCTGCTCTTCTTGATGCACAGGAAGACTTTTTTCTGAAACTCTGGCAGCTGGTGATACGGTCGGTCGTTGGCTTTCACCTTCCACGGCATCTCTGAAAAAAAAGAGAAAACGTTATTAAAAATTGTTTTCTTCACGACTCTTTTTTTGTGCTGCTTTCAGATGCCACAAGTTTTTAAACGTCTGTACGTTCATTTGTTTAATTTTTTTTTTTTCAAAAACATGGGAAAAAAGGCAAACCGAAAAAATACATTTAAAATAATAATTATAATAATTATATTTAAATAGTTATGGGAATTGTTTTTGAGACCTGGGTTTAAATGATCAATTATATATTTAACATTATTTTTAAAGAATTATTATAACTTTTTAGCACATTTTCCCCCAGATAATTTCAAAAGCATGGGAAAAAAAGGCAAGAAATATTCTGCAAATTTCCCAAAAATTAGTTATTTAATTAAATTATTTTTAAAAAGCTATGGGAAATTTTCTGGAAAACTATGTTTAAATAATGTTTTTATTTATATTATGTATATGTATATATTATATTTTACATTATTTTTAAAGAATTATCATAATCTTTTTTGTATTTTTTTTCCAGGTAATTTCCTTTACTTTGTTTTTACTGTCCATCTTTGTTTGTTTTGGGGGTAATTTTCAGGAAATTTACCGCCTCCTTTTACTAATTTCTTGCTAAATTCTGGGTCACTTCTTCTTAAGTTGCTTGTTTCCTTCTTCATGTTTTTTTGAAAGAAAATTTTCCCCATTTCAAGGGGTTAACGTACATGTAAGGAACTACAGAATAAATACTATTGTTTGAAAATGAAATTTGAAAAAGAGATAAAAATAATTCAAAATGAATGAAAACAAAGTCATTAATGTGTTTTGAGTGACTCACCGCTCGGTCTGGCGTCCACCGGGGGTTGCGGGGCTCCTGGCGGCTCTTCTGGTTCCCCCTCAGAGCTTGCGTCCAATTCGTCGTCCGTCTCATCGTCGCTGTACGGCATGACCTCATCGTCAGGCCCCAGGGAGCCATTGGAGTCTACACGCCGCCGACTCATCTTTGCAGCTCAGGCGTCTCTGAAAGATAAACGCAATATGGAATAATTTCGATTTTTTGATACATACACATAACAAGTCTCAAGACAAGAAATCATGACCCGGTCACTCGAGATAATCCACAGGCCTTGCTGTGAGCTGTTTCATGTAGGAACTATTTTCTTTCTACCAAACTACACCCACAAAACGTATCACTGTGCAGAAGGAAGCGTGCATCTCCTGCCAGCACCGCTGAGCTCGCTAATGTTGCAGCTGAGCCGAGGAGGACGCTATTAATATTGACGTCTCGTGGCGTTTCTCGTTTTCATGGTCTCTCATCCACGAGACAATGCCCGCCTCTCTCTGCGTAGTGATATCGTTATTGGGTGCAATTTCACAGAAATTTAGAAAGGATTTAGAAAAACTTTTTGATAAAGTTTCATAGATTGAAAAATGGAGACAGGTTGATGAAAAACTCAAAAGGAGGAAGAAAAGGAACGCCCCGACAGTCAGCTGACGGCTAAAAATACAAAATACATTCTCCGACATTTGTGACTTTGTGAATCAAAATGCATCCTCAAAAAAAAAAGCAGAAACAGAACGCAGAAATGGATTTACTGTATCTACTTTCTGTACTGTTAAATAATGCATCATTTAAAACTGTCCCACAGTTTGCAAGAAATCAGTAGATTTGGAAAATTATTTTTAAAGAAGCTAGGGAAAAATGTCCAAAATATTGTATTTATTATAAACATTATTTAATTTTTTTTTAGCAATTTTTCATATAATTTTCTTTTTTTGCTTTTAGTCTCATTTTAGTCTCATTTTGCAATTTTTTGGTGTAATTTCTTGCGTTGCTTATTGCCTTTTTCCTAATGTCTCTGGAAGACATCAAGCTCATTTTTTCAGGTTTCAAAGGGTTAAATTGGTTCACAGCCAACAAAAATAAGAGGAAGCTTTTGTAACAAGAACATCAACTTTGATCTATTGTGTACAGACATCAGTGAACATGCAGGAAATAAAGAGCTGCAGTTCAGGTTTACCGGCGTTTCTGAGAGGCAGGTTTCTGCCAAACCTCCTATTGATCCTATGGTGTGTGTGTGTGTGTGTGTGTGTGTGTGTGTGTGTGTGTGTGTGTGTGTGTGTGTGTGTGTGTGTGTGTTTGTTTGTTAAAGTGTCATAATAAATATGCATACACATCTGCAGCTCTGAGGAATGTGAACACACCTTCTCGTCCATCGTCACCTTCTGCTCAGGACTCGCTAACGTTCAGCTGATTGACCGTTTTTATCAGTAACATGACGGCAGACGTGTCAGCGTGAGCAGGAGACCTCACGTTAAATCCATACGGCTTTTCCCACATAAACCGGGACTTTTGATGTTGCACATTTCTAAAAATGTTTTTTAAATGATTTTTTTTTATTAATAACTTTTTAATATATTATAATATATATAATATATTTAATTTAAAAGTTTTTTAAGTAAAAAAAGAGAGGGAAAGAAAAAAAGGAGAAAAATGACAAAATATAAAATGAAAATAAATGACACCTTTTATCACAACCAGAGACTTTTAACACAGAAATTATCACTGGATTTTCAAATTTCAAACGCTTCTTGAACACATGATGTGGGACGCATTTTCCCTGGAAAATATTTGAATTTAAATAAATAAAACAGCCATATAAAAAATAACAACAACAAAAACAAAAACAATAATAACAACAACAACAATAATAATAATAATAATAAAAAAACAGCCAGTTTCTGGACCATGACCCACCACTGCGCCACTGTGCTATAGTACCAAAATGTATATTAATCCGCAGTTGAAAATAGTCCCAAACAAAAGCAACGTTTCCTTATTTGAACTTAAGTGTCTGGCAGTTTTAGCAAATTATTGAGCCTTTCTTACAAATGAAACAATATATTTGTTGTTTTTAAAGATTTGCACCTTCAGCAGGAACTAATGGTGTGATACAAAAGAGGAATTAGTTTGTTTAATTAATTATTGGAAGAAATTCGAGAAAATTCTTTGTGTTTCACAGTTTGATAAAAGCAGAATTAACTTTCAGTTTTTGAGTACAAAATTAAGTATGACTTATTAATTATGCAGCTTCATAAATTATCTGTTGACGTGGAGTCACATAAACATTTTGCCCTTCGTCTGAACATATTCAGACATCACTGTCTGTCTTGCAGAAAAAATTGACAGTCAGAGCGCAGAATGAGTTCCTGGCAGACAGATCCACTATGTCGTTGGCGAATCCTAAAACATCCACGAACAGCTCCACGTGAGCAGGTGCCGGCTTCGGTTTGGCACTTCCCATCAGCTGAATGTTTAATGGCGTGAAGGAGTCCATTAGAACAGCTGATAAGGTTCATTAATCCGGTTTCCAAGAACAAATGCACCTAAAAACGGCTCCGCGGGGTCAGACGAGGACAACTCAGGACGCAAATTTGTGAAATGGAAGAGTTGGACAGAAGAAAATGGTTGTTTATATTTTTCAATCTGTTCATTTTCGGTTTTATCACTGAAGAGCTTTTCTTGGTTGGTATTTTATTTTATTTTAAAAAAATAGTTTATTGCTGGTGCACGGTGTGCAGGTCGTAAAAATATATACTATTTTGTGTAATTTTATTTAACTTTATTATAACAGTACTATGTTTTTCTTTATTATAACAGTACTTTAATTTTAACAGTATTTTAGCTTTATTATGACAGTTCTTTATTTTACTTTATTGTAACAGTACTTTAATTGTATTTTTAAGTAATTCAACTTTATCATACCAGTTGTTTAATTTTATTGTACTGCAACAATACTTTAACTGTATAACAGTACTTTTTGACTGTATTTTAACAGTAATTTAACCATATAGTAACAGTATTCTTGAAACTCTTTAATTTTGAAAGTAATTCAACTTTATAATACCAGTAATTTAACTTTATTATAACAGTAATACCATATTGTAATAGTACATTGCAACAGTATTTTATTTAACATTACAGTCCATTAACTTAATTACAACAGTACTTTAGTTTAACTTTTTGACAACAGCGGTCTTTAAAAGTTTTCAGTACTTATTAAAACTTTATTATAACAGTATTTTATTTAACTTTAGAAAACAGGACCTCATTTAACTTGTATCAGTACTCTATTAACTGTAACTATGACAGTACTTCAATAACCTTTATTGCAGCAGTACTTTGACTTTATAATAACGGCGCTTTATTTAACTTTATTGTTTCAGTTTAGAGATTTCAAAATAGAGATATATACCCTGTATCACGATAAAACAATACTGCATAGTAATTAATTATCCAGCTCGATGTCAGAGTTTCCAAAAGCTCAAATTAAAAGCAAATTTAGTGAAACCAGCAGAGCTGCAGCTTCCTGTAACTGATCATCAAAACTGAACAGTTTGAGCGAATGAGCTCCGGCTGGTCACACAAGTCCGTACACGAAACGTGAGTGAGGCGGGGGAGGAAAACAAAGACGACGAGAGGAGGGAAAGAATGAGAAGAGGGAACCCTGGCAGCTCAACTCAGAGCACGTACTTCAGAAAAGTACTAAATACTTCACTTTTTAGTTTTTCTTCCAGCTGACAGCAGTCAAGACCGAATAAATGTGTGTTTACAGAGCAAAATCTCCTTTAAACAATTCAACAAAAAGCACGCCCAGACTGCAACAAGTCTTCTGCAGTTTGTGTCAAACTGAACCAAAGGACATCCGAGGTCCTCACCTAAAGATAGACGTGCGTTTTGTCCTCAACATCCAGTCAAACAGCGTGCCACACCAAAGGAGTACACAAACTAAAGCCCAGCGTCACGCCTGCTTTCGTCTGTTTCAGAGACACGTCGTCGCTGGAGGTGTTCACAGGGTTAAAAAAAAGGTTTCCTTGATTGTGAAACAAAAAACAAACCTGTCTGTTTAACCTGGCTTAGAGACATGCCTCAATGCACGATTTATTGAAGGTGCTGGGTGTATAATAAATGTTGTATCCAAAGTACTACATAAAGTACAAATTCTTTACTTGTTTCTCTTCATGTCACTTTATTCTTATATTCCACTACATTTAAGAGGGAAATATTGCACTTTTTACTTTACTACATCTATTAAAATCCCTTTAGTTACTTTACAAATGAGGATTTTTGCATTAAAAACTTAAGACTTTATAAAGTATAATGCGATAAATTAAATTAACAGCATACAAGTACAGCTGCAAAGATCAGTTGATTAATCAACCAGCTAATTGACAGAAATTTATTATTTTTGATAAACATGTATGTCTTTTTTCTTTGGTTTTAAATATTCCATTTTTTTTTGGGTGCTTTTATTTTTATTTTAAAAGTTTAGTTTGTGGGTTGTTTTTTATTTATTTATTCTTTAATAATTATAATTATTTTTTAAAATAATTTTCCCCATTTTCTTTTATGTTTTTTCTTTCTGGTTTTTTATTCTTTTGCAATTTGAAGTTTTTGGGGGTGTTTATTTATTATTATTATTATTATTATTATTATTATTATTATTATATTTTTTACTTTATTTTATTTTAAGATTCTTTGCATTTGGTATTTTTATTTTTAACACTTAAGCATTTTTTTCCTGAATATACTTACTTGCTTTTACTTAAGTAAAATTTCAGTTCAGGACTTAAACTTGTAACAGTAAAAGTACTAATTCGACAGTATTCCGAGTCACCAGCCGAAATACTTTAACCCTTTGAAACATGGAGCAACGTCACTTTTCTTATGTTGCCTTCAGAACTTTTAACACACATTTAAACCAAAAACATGGGGGAAAGACAATGAGCAACTATGTAAGAAATGTTCCAAAAAATTGCAAGAAATAAGTAGTTTCATTTTTCAAAAAAAATAGGGAAAAATGTCTCAGGGAAAAAAGAACACAAGCAAAGGAAAAAACATATTAAAATTATCATAATTACATATTTAAAATTCTTATTATTAGAATTATTAGAACACTTATTTTCAGGACTTATTTTAAGCACTAATTTTCAGGAATTTTCTTGGACATTTTTTCTTTTTTTTCCCTCATTTCTTTTGTTGCTCATTACCTTCTTTCCATGTTTCTGAAGAAAATCAAGTCAATTTGCTCAGATTTCAAAGGGATGAAACACTAGCTGGTAAAGTTGGGAACAAAACATGGTGCCATAGTTGCTAAATTCAGCTAAAATAAACCCAAAATGCAGAATATTAGGGTTGTCGATTGGGCGTTTCTTACACATCTGGAGTTTTTATGTACGCAGCTTTTACTTTCAACTAGAGGTCGACCGATTTACCTATTTGGCTGAATAATCAGCGCAAATAATAAATTTTACAAACTACTCTTATCTGCCTCAGATATTGGGCGATGCCAACAACTTTTTCCTGTTCCAAACTATCCTACTTATTTTATTTATATTAACCTAAAAAAATCCACTATCACTTACCTTTATTTTAAACTTTTTAGGGACATTGAGGGCCCATTTCTATAAACAAACTTTAAACAAGAAAGAGCAGAAAATAACAAGCTGGAGTAAACAAAGTTGAAGAAATTTAGGAGATAAACTGTTAAAGATGTTTAGAAAAGTTAAGATGTCTCCGGTGGTTTTGCAGCAGAGATCTTTCTACCGAGTCTGAAAAAGAGCCTCATTAAAAAAGACAAATTCATCACTGCTCTGCACACCGCAAACAACAACAACAACAACAACAACAAACGACTGGAGGCTCAGCGGCTGCGAGGATCTCCCGTCTCAGAAAACAGGTTTTGGTGTCTTGGATTTGTGCCAGGGTGTCGCTATGACAACAACAAAGAGGCGCTGGGAGGAGGGGGAGGGAGTCACGCAGTGGGTCAGAGGAGAGCATACCTGAGAGACGACACAGAAACCTGAGAGGAGGGAGGAGGTTCAAACCCCCGAGCTGAGGAGGAGGAGGAGGAGGAGGAGGAGGAGGCTTCCCCAAAAAAAAACGCTAAACGTGAGGAGAGACTCTGTTTCTTTGCTTTTGACCAAAACAATAAAAATACAGTGTGGATTTACGTTTCCCTGTTCATGATCCAGCTCTAACGCTCTGTAAAGAAAATACACATATATTGCCTATAAGCTTTTTAAATATCTAAGTATATTATATACTAGATAGATTAGATCGATTTTTACTTTAAATAAATTAATTTTAATTTTATTTGCATGTAAAGCACTTATGATAGATGCTGTACAAATAAAAATTCTAATGAGAATTCTTATTAAAAATATATTATTATATCATTATTATCATCAATAAATTGTTATTATTATTATTATTATTATTATTATTATTATTATTATTATTATTATTATTATTATAGTACAACTTTTTATATTGAATTTTCCTTGTGAGCTTTGAAGGCAGCCTTTATTGTATGAGCAAATATATATATATTATGCCAAAAAGATTTATCATCACAAATTCAACGTAAGACAGTGTTACTAATTCATTTATATGATCACGACTTTATTAAGGACACAAAAAAGGGATATCTGGTCACTTTTTTCACTTGTTTTTTTTGTTTTTGTTTTTTTGTCTGTTGCTGAAGCCTCCGTGTAAAAAGCAAATATTTAAATGAAATATATTTTACTAATTATTTCCAGGATGAGTTCCTGATGAGACAGAGATCTGGGTTTTAGCGGAGAAGAATGTGAAGTATTTGTGCGTGACTGAGCGCTCGCCGGCGAGAACAGATGCTATCAGTCAGATGAACGCAGAGTCGGGTTTCTGCAGCACCTGAGGGGAATCGTTTCGAGCCGTCTGTGACAAACAGGTGTGAAAGCAAAAGAAAAACGGCTGCCTGTTCTCTGCTGGATTAATACAGTGACTCTGCACAAATATCAGCAAACCACAAACTCTTTAAGAGGCATTAAAACCGCATGCTTGACATTTTTTTTGCGATCAAACTGCAGATGTTTTATGCGATGCATTTTAGTATTCTTATTATGCTGTAATGGTATCAAATTATTTTATTTTGTTATTATATCTATTTTTATTTTAAAAATTGAACCAGAACAGATGTTATTACTTGATTCATTATTATTTGTATTATTTGTATAATAATTAAATTATTATTTTTGTTTGTTTATTTGATGAAGTTACTTTCATTTTTGTTTTGTTTTTTATTATAAAACAGGGACAATGTGTTTTTTTACCATATACAGTATTTTATATGAATTTTTTTTATATGTATCTATTTTTTGTTTACTTATTTGTATATGTTTATTGTATTAAGTTAGGCCTACTTTTATTATCAGATTTCTATTGGACTGACTTTTGCAGTTTTTACAACGTAATTGACCGGGAAAAAACTTTTCTCTTCATGAATTGATGCAATTTGTTTGTTTTTTTTTCTTTTTTGCAGAAGCATTTCTTAGAAGATATTTTTTCTTAAAATGTTCAGAGAAGTGTGAATAACTGTAAAAGCATCAATGTGAGGCTGTGCTTTAAACCTTTGGAGCACAAGCAAAATGGTTTGATGTCTTTCAAAAAACATGAGAAAAGGCAATTGGCAATTTGGCATTAAATGTCCTGCAAATTGCTAAAAAAAAATAAAAATAAAAAAAATTAAAAGTCATAAGAAAAAAGGCCTAGAGGAAAACGATATTTATAATTATATATATATATATATATATATATATATATATATATATATATATATATATATATATATATATATATATATATATAATTTTTATTTTAGCAATGTTTCTGGTAAATTCCTGTTTATTTTTTTATCTTTATTTTTCTGCTTATTTCAGGTAATTTTCTTGTAACTCTTTACTAAATTCTTGATCTTTTTGGGGTCATGTCTTCTTTTTTTTTGAAAGAAATAAATCCAATTTGCTTAGGGTTGAATGGGTTAATAAAAGGCAGCGTTATCATCCAATGATTCTGAACCGTTAGAGCATTTTAACCAAAAGACCTGAAGTGCAAACTGTGATAACATCAGTGGTGTGTCACACTGCACAGGTTGGAAAGAAAATAGAGAAGTCAAGTGAGAAGAAAGGAGACAATAAATTTCATTAATAAGCTGCAACCAAAAAAAAAGACTTCATAAAAGTGCAAAAAATATCAGATTTTTTCTTTTTTTGCAACAATTTTAAATATATAAGTAACAATATTATAAATACAGTTTACTGGGCATTTTTCTCCCATTTTTTGAAATCTAATAATCCAGATAATTTCCATGTCACCTTTTACTATTCTTTTGCAGTTTGTGGGACATTTCTTTCCAAGTTGCTCAGTATGTTTTTTGAAGAAATCAAACCAATTTTTCTGTTGAAATGCATTTGATTGCAGCACAAAAAACAACCAGTCCACTGTGTGTGTGTGTGTGTGTGTGTGTGTGTGTGTGTGTGTGTGTGTGTGTGTGTGTGTGTGTGTGTGTGTGTGTGTGTGTGTGCGCTGGCTGTCAGTGGAGCCTAATGAAGGTTAATGAGTGTGAACAGAGATGCTTCAGTGTTGTTCTCACAGCTGGAGTCCAGACGATGAGTCCATAACGTGACAGACGGTCCCTGAGCAAGGCACCGATGCTGCCACAGTTAAAGGTTCAGCTCTGGATTTTTGACTTTTCTCATCTCGGCGTAAAGCCACAGTCGTTTTGTTTCCCCTCAGCAGGAACCATGATACCAACGTGAGCTCGAGCAGTGCTCCTCCAACAGCAAACAAACATTGCTCGCTCTGCAGGCAAATTTTACTCGATTCCTCATTTCCCTGCGGTACCGCCGACACTTACGAGTGATGACTGAAACCTCGGCAGAGCTCAGGCTGAAATCGTTTGTGGCAGAAATGCTTGTGGCCGGATTACAAGTGCCTGTGTTTTTTTGCTTGGTTGATACATATTAATGGTATTTAATGAGACTGATAAAGGATACTTAGAACAGATATGCATTTACAATAAAAATACAAATATTTGTCAAAATTTAGAATATAAAAAACTCCAATGCAAAGATTTGTTCAAATGCCTTAAGCAAATTAAAAATGTAGTAAGTTAAAGTGCAATAAGTAAAATCTTAAAATTAACCTAAAAGAAATGAGCAGCCAGTGTAAATTCATTAAAATTGGTGCAACATGTTCCCTTTTATTGGTTCGAGTTAAATATTTGCTGCTGCATTTTGCACACTTTGACATGGATGATCGCAGATCTGCTCTTCAGTTAAAACAACAACATCACAAACTGACAGAAACCTTCAGCCCCAAAAAACACATCGAGAAGCCACGACGCCTTCGCCTCAGCTGATCCTTCAATCCATTTGCCTCTTAAGACAATTCAAATCCTCAGCCGCTGGTTTCAAGGTCAACCATTTCCATACGGAGCCAAACATTTCCTAATCAAACAACTGGAGTTTGCTTCGGCTGCAGAAGGAAGCTTCGCTGTTTGTTTATGGAAAAACACCCGGCCTGGTTGGACACACGCGCCCAGGAGCCGTCGCTGTGTTCACACACAACACCAGCTACAAACGTGGGTGTGTTTCACAACCTACCTGAGGTGTTACACTCTTCGTGCATATGTGCACGGTGTAACAGAAGATACATCTCGCTTAGAGGACAGAGGTGGCTGCAAAAAGTTTGGAATTTGAGCAAAAGTAGCATCTGTGGTTATCTCAGCTGAATCTGACTCTAATGGAGACACGTTTCCACAGCAGGAGGTAAACCAAAGCAGAAGTTTTGCCAAAATAATGCAAAACTCAGGCACATGCCGGGGGGGCCCAATGTGTCAGGGGGGCCCATGGTCCTCAGTTGCAAAATGCGACTGAAAATAAGATTTACCGACATGGAGGAGACTCAAAATGACCACAGAGACACAAAACGACCCTAAAAAGGATGCAAAGGTGCTGCAAAGAGACACAAAATAAATACAAATACAGGCTAAATGACCTCAGAGAGAAACAGAGCGACCAAAAAAGGTCACGCAATTACCTGAAAAAGACCAAAACAACCATAAAACAGCCTCAAGGAGACTAAAAATGACTAATAAGCAACAAAAACTTACCAAAACACATAAATGAACTCAAAGAGACATATAAATGCCTCAGTAAGCCACAAAATTATCACAAGGAGACCCAAAATGACAACAAAGCGACATAAAATGAATAAAAAGATACAAAATTACCTAAAAGAGATACAAACGGACAAAAAAAGACAGAAAATTACCTCAAAGAGTCACAAAATTACCTTTGTAAGACACTAGATTACCTCCGAGACACAAAATCACCTCAGCATGACACAAAATTATCTCAAAGAGAGACAAAACAACAAAAAAGACACAAAATTGCCTCAAAGAAGAAAAAGAAAGACTGAGGTAAAGTTTCTTTTTCTGAAAATCATTAAGTAAGTTATCAAATTTAAACAATGGTACCTTTCAAAACGATGCAAAATCACAGATGTGCTATTTTTAACAACGGTTTTCATTAGTCATTGTGAGTACGACTCTCGATTGTGCAACACAACAGAGAAACCAGGAGCAGCAGGGCTGGATGTCATTGAAGCTTTTTCAACAGGACTGCCAATGAGTGACCTAAATTTAAATCCTAAAATTCAGTTTCACAACACTTTATTTTATGGCTGCGCAATTAATGCAATACTTTGTTATAGGGCTCGACCGATATTGGGTTATCAGGGCTGATACTGATACTGATAATTATTAATTAGTGAGACCGATAACCGATATCTGGTACTGATAATCTTTTTTTTTTTAAATCTTTCTGTCAATATTCAGAATATAACAAACACCAACATAAAACTTCACTGAAATGCTTTTGATGAATGTTTAATCAAAACTGAAACTTTTTCCTTTACTTTTGATTTTCAAACATTTAATAACATAAAATTACCTTTGATACTTACATACAGTAAATAGTAAATATCAGATAATTTCCCCAGCTAAAATTGTAATCGGTGACTTAAACTGCTACCAAAGTGTCTTTTTTTGGTAAGATATCTGCACTTTTGAACGTAAACTGAAAATCTATCTTTTTAATCTGGCTTTATTGTAATGTCTTATTTATTCTAGTATTTTTAAGACCCATTTTGCTAACTTCATCTGTTGCTTTTGTTTCTTCAAACTGTAAAGCACTTTGAAATACATTTGATTTGTTTGAAAGGTGCCATATAAAAAGAATTTGATTATTTGATCGATTCAACACTGACTGCTGTTGAACTACTTAACCCTTATTTAGCTACAACAAACAACATAAAATAAACTTTAAAAAAGGGATAGCGGTGCCAGAAACACATTTTAAAGCCAGAGCACAGAAACAAAAGGAGAGTTAAATTAAAAACTCCAACATGAGCTATAAAATGAACGTTTTCAACTCATGTTTTAGCCCCAAAAGAAGTTACAAGCAGCGAAGAAAAGGTGAGCAGCAGCCGCCCAGGTGAAACACTCATCTGCTCTGTGAATTTTAAACACTTTTTAACCCTAAAACCTCACAGCAAACACACACAGGTACAAGTGTGACTGGACTTACTTGGTCTCCTTTGTAGATGATATTAATAAAAAGCTGAATCCTGTTCTCAGTCGATGTCCGGGCGTTTTGTCACCGCACCATGTTTTCGCTCTCTTCCTGCTTGTGGAGCTCCGGCGGCGGCTCCACGCCCTTCTTCCCCCCGCCGCCTCACCTGCCGCTGCTGCCGCCTGCAAACCTGCCCGACCGGTCCGGCAAGTCCGACGCTCAAAACGACGACAACCGGCTGGTTAAAAACAACGCGTGGCATTCAGGGAGGATGCAGCTGCAGGAGGAGCGAGCGGAGGCGCTCTGGTCACGTGACGCACAGGTAAAGGTGTGTGATTGGATTCTTAATTAAACCAGGTGGTCGTTTGCAGAGGAGAGCCTGCCTGCTGCTGCTGCCAGCAATTTCATTTTTTAAAATTGTTTTTATTTTAATATGTCTGACTTTTTTGTGACTGTCCTCAAATTCTGATTATTCTCAATTTTTCAGTCATTGTCTATTATTTTTGTTCCCATTTTAAACTGCTTTGAATTAATTAATAATGTTGTAATTGCACTGCGTATTTTCTGTTTTATGTATTTCTGTCTCAAAACTTTTTTTAAAAAGTGCTAAGTCTGCAAAATTAAAGTTTATTTTTATAATAATTATTATTAGCATTATTTATTTTAATGGCTTCAGAAGAGCATTTGTGTTTGACATTTGAGTGAAATAAAAGTAAGTATGTAACACAATCCCCTCATTTCAAAGCCTATAAGGGGATGTTCTCTATTTATGAGAAGGGATGGGGTGGTGCAAACAGTTATTTTATTCTATATTATATTATATTATATTATATTATATTATATTATATTATATTATATTATATTATATTATATTATATTATATTATATTATATTATATATTAATTAATTTTCAGAATTTCTACCCTTTAAATGCCAGTTTTTTGTGATGATGCCACTATGTTTTTGATGAAGAAAACACCAAAAAAATTTATCATTTTCAGTATATATGCAAAGTTATTGTTGTTGTTTTTATAACAGCCTGGCATATGTCAGTGATTTGTAGCAACATTGACTGTGACATGTACACCTAGTGGAAACAGCATGTTTTTCTCCATATGCCAAATATGGTTAAAAATGAATAAATATAAATATATATTATACGCTCCATATATACTCCATTTATTGACCAACAGTGCCACCTAAAGAAAATCCTTTGGGTGACATTGACTCATGCTATTAGATACTTTTGAAGTTCCCTTAAGGAAAAAAAAACTTTTTCTTTTTACCTTTTATGCCTGGAAGCTCCTTAAGTAAAATAGACTTTCGTCTTTAAAATTGTATAAGCAAAATACTCTGTGAATGATTTTCTTCACAAGAGATTTAGATTTGAAGGAGACCCTTGCACCTTTTTTCCCACTGAAAATGAAACCATTAAAAATAACTACAAAGAGACACAAACAACCAAAAGAAACACAAAATAACTACAAATAGAAACAAATAATTACAAAATGACATACAGTTAAACAACCAAAAGACACAAAAACCTTAAAGAGATGCAAAGGGATTGCAAACAGACACAAAACAACAACAAAGAGACATAAAACAATACACAAAATAACTAAAAAAGACACAACGTAATTACAAAGAGAGATAAAACAATCAAAAGACACAAAATGATGTCAAAGAGATGTAAGGGGACTGCAAAGAGACACAAAATAACAACAAAGAGACATAAAACAACAAAAAATAGACACAAGATACCTCCAAATAGACACAAATAATTACAAAAAGACATAAACAACCAAAAGACACAAAATGACCTTAAAGAGATGCAAAGGCACTCCAAGAAGACACAAAAGAACCACAGAGACATTAAACAACCCCCCAAAAAAGACACCAAATAACTATAGGGAGTCACAAAATAACTACAAAGAGACATAAAACAACCAAAAAGACACAAAATAAATACCAAGAGAGAAGTTTCTCTATACATTTCCGAGTACTGGAAAAAACAACAGTAAATAAATTTTAAAAAATCGAAAGATAATCCAATTTTAGTGTTTTTTCCCCAATGACGTGGAGGGCAGTAAAACGCCTAGAAGCGTCTAAACTGCCAGAAATAAACAAGCAGAAGAAGATTAAGCCCCGCCTTTCCGGGTGTCTACTGTCCAATCAGGAGTCAGATCCCGCACAGCTCAGTGTACCTACAGTAAGGCTCAGAGAGCAGCTAGTGAGCTAACACACTGACAGAAAGCTAAAAACACAACACTTTTCATCTATTAATTCACACTGTTCCCTGTCCTGATCAACACCCCGGGTAACCAGCTCGCACCAGAAGCCGCAAACTGTACCATGGTCGGCGTTAAAGTGATCGGGAGCGACCCGGACTTCCAGCCGGAGCTAGCGGCCGCCGGCTCCAGGCTCGCCGTGGTGAAGTTCACAATGGCTACGTAAGCGAACCACCCTGGCGTCGAGGCCCCAGCGGCTAACCGGCGTTAGCTTAGCGCTTTTGTCTCCACGTTCAACATAAACATCCCTAAAATCGTAGTCTGCGTGTTTTAAGGAGCTGACACGAGCTGAAAAGCTACATTTTCTAAAAACTTTTAATTGATAGGAAATGTATCATAACCGTAGGCTAGCGTGTTAGCATGTTAGCTCCACTGCTTACAATGACATAGCAGTATTACAGTAAGTTGGCAGTTGAGGAATCGGAGGTTTTAATGATGAAAAACAGCAACATTAACGCCAATAAAAGTGCTAAAACAACTATATATGTTTGTATTAAATGTAACCATGTAACTTTATGTCTGTACACTTTAATAGCGAAGCGTTAATATGTAGATCTGCTCGAAATGACAGTAAATCAATGACAGGCTTATTTAGGTAATTGACTAGTAATTAGAAATACTATATGTTGTTTAGGGACTGTCCTTTATTTATCAGAGGATGTGATTCTGATGTTACTTTGTTTAGTGTGTGTATTTGCTGTTTTTTCTGTGTTTCTCTGTGATTATTTATGTTAAAATACTCTTACCGGCAGCAAAAAATATAAAGGACTCAGCTATAGAAAAATATGTTTTAATGTGCACAGATGCTCTCGAAAATTGGAGGATTTGGGGTCAGTTCAAGCTTTGTGCCAACTCACTGCGGCAAAGAAAAACCTGGCTTCATCTAAATATTTTGATTTGTTGTGGAAATCTTTGAAAATCAGTTTAACCAGATAATGCATATATTAAACTAGAATTCAGTAGCATTTGCAATATAAAAAATATGCAACATATCAAAAAACTTACATATTTTGTAAAAAACTATATATATGTGTATATGTATTCGTGATTGTGGGTTTCTTTTCAATTTTTGAAGATTTACTAGAGATTCAAGAAGCTCAAAGCAGCTTCTGACAATTTTTTTTACATGATATATAACTGAGACATTTCACTGATTATACAGTTATTATCAGTGTCTTTAATTTGATTTGGCTTGTTGAAAAACTCACCAACTGTTTCACCACTTGAGAGACCAGAACCGATCGATAATTCACACTCTTCTGCCTCCTCAGGTGTCAGCCCTGTTTAAGAATAGCTCCAACTTTCAACTTGTTGAGTAACAAGTACCCACAGGTCGTCTTCCTCGAAGTAGATGTTCATGTCTGTCCGGTGAGTTTGATCTACTTCCAGCGGTTAGTTTCGACCAGGTTTTGATGATGCATCGCAAAATTTACAAAACCCATTTCTGTTTTTCCTCAGGCAACAGCGGCAGCCAACAACATCTCAGCCACACCGACGTTCTTGTTCTTCAGGAACAGAGTTCGGGTGGACCAGTATCAGGGGACGGACATTGCGGGTTTGGAGGAGAAGATCAGACAGCACACAGAGAACGACCCGGGAAACAGCGAGGACTCGGACATTCCAAAGGGATACGTGAGTTAACGGCGTTAACGAATCTCTGTGCTGGAGGAGTTTGGTTGTATGTGTGCATGAATTTCTCTGAAATAGGTCACTTTACTTTTTCATTACTTTACAGTAAGTCAAGAACAAAGACTTTTATACCCCCAGGGTTTTTTTTTCATGATTGATTCATCAACAATATCATAATAATTAATATCATAAAATTACTTTTTTGATACTTAAGTACAGTAAATATCAGATACTTAAAAGACTTTTACGACTCCTACCACTTTCTGGTGCGATATATGTACTTTTACTCAAGTAAGGCTTTCATGTACTTCATCCAGTATAAATATAAAATAAGCCTGTGGGTTGATTTAGTGTCGTTTTATTTGTTTTCAGATGGACCTCATGCCGTTTGTCAACAAAGCCGGCTGCGAATGCCTCAACGAGAGCGACGACTGTGGCTTCGATAACTGCTTAATCAAAGACTCCACCTACATGGAGTCTGACTGTGATGAACAGGTACGAGCTGTGCACTCTCACCCATTACTGCATTAATCTCAGCAGTTTCATTCACTCAGTCAATTACATAACTCAGAATAAACAAAATCTGTTGTCAGAAAGCCAAATACAAGGTAGACAAACACATTTTTTAACAGATTTCTTTTTGAAAATTTTATGTGTGATCATGTACATCAATGTACAAATACATACCCTCATACAGTGGCACATTCCCACAGACAAATAAAATAAAATGAACAATGATAAAACAATAATAATTATAAAAATAACAATAAAAATAATTATAAAAATAACAATAAAAATAATTAATGAAAATAATAAAAAATAAGAAACAACAGTGAAGTTATATAACAAACATCAAGGTAATAAAATAAAAGACAGGATTATTACTTTTGTAACACTTCCTTTTCAGTCAGTGATACGTTTCGTCAGCCAAGAAGGCAAACAAACTCTTTCTGTTAACCTTTAACAATACATGTCAACCTCTCCAGCACAAAACATTTCGTCAACTCCATTTTCCACTTTCCAAGTAATGCTGGTTCTACATTTTTCCAAAATAGTTCAATCATTCTTGCATGGAAAAGTCCAAAATCAGTCATTTTCATTTGCATTAGTGCTTGGGGTATACTCATTTAACAGATTTCTTACTTTTAAACTTGTGCATTTGGTTTTCAGAAGGTTTGTAAAAATCCACTAACCTCTGCACTCCATGGTAGTTTATTGTACTTCAGTTTACCTGTTTGATAAGTCGAATTTGAAGATGATTTGAAGTGTTTTTGTCCTTTATTTTGTCTAGTTGTTGATAACCATCGCCTTCAACCAGCCCGTGAAGCTCTTCTCTATGAAGCTTCTGTCCTCAGACTTTGGTGAGTTTTTTAATGCTTCTCTACACAAAACGAAACTTTATTACAGTTTATAATTTTCAGTTCCCCAAAAACAAATTTTTTTCCTTCCCTCGTACTGCTCTGTTTCAGCCCAAGCCCCTAAGGTGGTGAAGGTGTTCATCAATCTGCCGCGGTCGATGGGTTTCGACGATGCCGAGCGGAGCGAAGCCACTCAAGTTTTGGAGCTGTCAGAGGAGGACTACAAAGACGACGGTTTGATTCCTCTGCGCTATGTCAAGTTTCAGAATGTACAGAGTGTAACGGTGAGGACACCAACATTACTGCTGAAACACAGTCACGGGTCGGCTTGATAAGAAATGTCATGTTGAATCTGAAATACGCCTGTTAATGCGTTTTAATACGGTTAATCGTATGCTCATATTAACTTCTCTTTCACGGCCTATTCGAGGCGGGAATTTCGTGCCACTATGCCACCTTGTTGTCTCGTCTCGGCTTTTCAGCTCTATGTCCAAGTCGGGTCAGCCTCTCCCTGATGCCGGCTCTCCTCCCTCTCTTCATCTGGCACTTTCGGTTTCGTTTCTCCTCTATGGTCGGACTGGCCGCTCGGCATTTGCCATTGGGGATCCTCTCGCGGTCTGCTGCGTTCAGTCCAAACTCCACACAGCGTTTCCTAATGCTGATAAGTGCTTCTCTATCGTAGAAAAGTTGTGCTTCAGCAGAAGAGGCCATGCAGTCGAAAAAATAGCAAAATACAGCGAAAAAGTAACAAAGATTTGAGGAACTAAAGGCTGCTACATCTACATGCACTACCGTGGGCCGTTGGCTACTGTTAAGGGCGTGAAGTGTGCAGCTGTATTATCCAGGAAAATAAATGGGGACTTTGTATCTGCAGACACTAAATGTATTAAATGTCTTTAAAAAAACTGTTTTTGATGAACTGAGGTCATAGGTGATTGTGTTTAAGAAAAGCAAAATTATATCAAAACATCCATTTACCGCTACTTCAGTTAGTGTGTTTGTGTTACTGTGTGACTTTGGCGTTTTAAAGGGTTAGTTGGGATTCACGTTGCACTGTCACCAGGAGAAGAAGTCCTACTGTGATCGTCCGAGGATAACTTTGAGCGCGATTCCTGTGACGTTTTTCTGACCGGTTTGATTAACGGGGCCCTGATCAGCCTCTCTATACCAACATGGTTGCGGTCGACTCATCTGGTGATTAAAATAACTTGCAGGTTTGTATTGTTTATGTGATGGTGTGTGTCTTTGTGTTGTGTTTTTATTCTCACCAGTTGTTTGTCAAGTCAAACCAAGGAGACGAGGAGACGACAAAAATCAACTACCTGACATTCATAGGCACTCCAGTACAGGCCACCAACATGAGCGACTTCAAGAGGGTAAGAATCGGTTACAGCAGCCGGGATTCATTCATGTTCAGGTTTGTTTTTGTTGCACTCATGCAGGATCTTTTTTTAAAAAAAAATTTGCCATGTAGATTGCGGGAAAGAGAGGAGAGAGTCACTGAGAAGCAGAAACAAAGGGGAGGATGAGAAGAAGAGGAAGAGGAGGCTGCAGATACATCCAAGGACTTTCCCTCTGCCAAAGTCGCTACACTCTGCTGTCACTCACACACACACACACACACACACACACACACACACACACAGCCTCCAGTTGACCTCCTCTGTGGAAACTCAGTCTATAAATCATTTGTATTGTAATTCTGATGAGATTCACTGTAAATAAAACACAATCCTTTTTCAAAGGCATGTGCGTCGTGTCTGCTTTCTGTGGGAACTCCTGAACGCGGAGGAGTTCATTTGTGTACGAGGATGTGTTATTTGTGTTTCGTCCTGGCTTTCTGGATAGCTCTTACAACTCCTTGGGTGTGGTCAATTTTACCACCAGAAGCTCAAACTGTTTAGACGCCAAAAACAGTTAAAACAATTGATACAATGTATATAAAAACAACAGAAATGCACCAAAACACAAAATCAATCAGACTTCATATGGCTGTGTCTATTAGGGGTCGACAGATTATCAGTATGGCTCATTATTGGGGCCGATATTTGGCATTTTGCGCATTATCTGTATCTGCATTTTAATTTAATGATTGCTGATGCAATTAAAAAGTGCAAAGCAAGTGTCAGCATGGAAAGAAGTTTTACTTTATAAAACCTCGGGGAGATTTATTTTAATTTTCACTTGACTCAATTTTAAAAAGTTGCAGGGAACTTGCTGTATACGATGTTGAACATTTCAGTTTTGGTTAAATGACACTGACACTGTTATATTCCAAATTCTAAATATTGACAGAAAGATGTAGATTTTTATTTTAAATGCACATTGGCTCCAAATATCAGTTGTCGGCCTCATTAACTACTAATAGTCATTATCGGCCCTGAAAAACCAATATAATTCAGCCCCTAGTGTCTGCAGGTGTAATAGTGTCACTTCATGCTTTTATGGACTGGAAAACAAATTCAAATTTATATTTCTAACAGTAATCCACCCTGTCATGCAGCACTTTGGGGACAATTTTAAACTTTTTTAAAACATATTTTATGGGCATTTTAAGAATCGCTACAAATCATTTCAATAAAGAACCCACACCACCCCACTCCCACCCAAAAGTAGGGGAATAATGACAACATATAACAACACTCATCGGTTATTAATCATAATAATGATAAGTTAGAGTAAAATAGAAAGAAAACAAAAGGGGGGATTAAGACATTTAAAATGAAAACAAGTAATAAAGGGTCTCTGTAGTGAGCTAAATTTTCAGGTTGTGCCAGAGTGGAGGCATCATCTGCTTTTTAATTATTTCAGATTCAGTTTTGATGTCTCAAGATCAATATGGTCGTCATTTACATCAAAATATGCTCTGCTGGGAGTTTTATTATGATTGCGTCTTATTGGAGCTGCAGACTCATCCAGAGATATCTGTAATCAGCACAAAATATACAGTATTTCATAACATTTCTGTAAAATGAAATCTTTCAGTATTGTTAAAGTAACTGATTACTAAAGGATTTTAAGATCCATCAACTAAAATATTTTCTGCACTGTTGATAATTGTCTACATTGTAAACACGGGCTATAAAGAAGCTGCCTTCTCTGCCCAGAATAATTACAGCAGTCATAGTCCCTCCCTCTTCCTCATACTCTCAAACACAGCCAGTCCTCTCAGTCTGCGTGTTTCCTGCTTCCTCCGCCCCTCACAGCTCTGCCAGAGTTATCAAAGGGTGGTGGTTACACGAAAGTGAAACTGTTATACTCTCACTGTCTCTTCGAGGTGAAATGGCGCAGCGAGGAATCCAACTGGATCAAGAAAATCTCTGCTGTTCGATCTGTTTGGATCTACTGAAGGATCCGGTGACTATTCCCTGTGGACACAGCTACTGCATGAGCTGTATTAAAAACTACTGGGATGAAGAGGATCAGAAGGACATATACAGCTGTCCTCAGTGCAGACAGACCTTTGAGCCGAGGCCTGCTCTGGTGAAAAACACCGTGTTGGCAGATTTGTTGCAGAAGCTGAAAAATACAGGACCAAAAGCTGCTCCAGCTGATCACCGCTATGCTGGACCTGGAGATGTGGGCTGTGATGTCTGCACTGGGAGAAAGCTGAAAGCTCTCAAGTCCTGTCTGCAGTGTCTGGTCTCGTACTGTGAGCAGCACCTCCAGCCTCACTATGAATCTGCTGCCTTTAAAAAACACAAGCTGGTCGACCCCTCCAAGAAGCTTCAGGAGAGCGTCTGCACTCGTCACAATGAGGTGATAAAGATTTTCTGCCGCACTGATCAGCAGTGTATCTGTATTCTCTGCTCCATGGATGAGCATAAAGGCCACGACACAGTTTCAGCTGCAGCAGAAATGGCTGAGAAGCAGAAAGAGCTCGGGACGAGTCGACAAAAGATCCAGCAGAGAATCCAGAGCAGAGAGAAAGATGTGAAGGTGCTTCAGCAGGAGGTGGAGGCGATCAATCGCTCTGCTGATAAAGCTGTGGAGGACAGTGAGAAGACCTTCACAGATGTGAAGCAGAAGATCAGATCTCGTCAGAAAACTGAAGTGTTTCACGCCTACGAGCTTCAGGAGGAGCTGCAGGAGGAGATCAATGAGCTGAAGAGGAAGGACGCAGAGCTGGAGAAACTCTCACACACAGAGGACCACACACAGTTTCTGAACAGTTACATTTTGCTGTCACGATTCGGTGAGAATAAAGACTCGTCCAGAGTCAGTGTCCGTCCTCTGAGGTACACTGAGGACATGATGGCGGCAGTGTCAGGGGTCAGAGATAAACTGCAGGACGTTCTCAGTGAGGAATGGACCAAAATCTCACTGACAGGGTCTGAAGATGTTTTAGTGCCACAGGCAGAGCCAAAGACCAGAGATGAATTTCTCAAATATTTGTGCAAAATCACACCGAATGTATACACAGCATCCAGATGCATGAGTGTTTCGCAAACCCTAACTGCAAGATACATTCAAGATTCGGGCAAGATTATTTTTCCTGGTCACCCAGACAAATTCACTGACTTTTGTCAGGTTTTGTGTAGAGAAAGTCTGACTGGACAATGTTACTGGGAGGTGGAGTGGAAAGGAGAAGACATTTTTATAGCAGCCACATACAAGAGTATTAGCAGAACAGGAAGAGATAGTGCATTTGGAAACAACGACAAATCCTGGGCTTTACAGTGTTTCAGCAATGGTTATGAATTCAGACATAACAACTTTACTCTTCCAATCTCAGGCCCTCAGTCCTCCAGAGTGGGAGTGTACCTGGATCACAGTGCAGGTATTCTGTCCTTCTACAGCGTCTCTGAGACCATGACGCTCCTCCACAGAGTCCAGACCACATTCACTCAGCCGCTCTGTCCAGGATTTGGTATTTATGTTAGTGGATCCTCTGTTAAAATCTGTAAGCCTTAAGACTGAAACCCACAAAAGACTGAAATCCACAGAGCCCAGACACCACACCACACATGACAAACTTTTTTAGAAATGTATGTGGTGAGTTTCATCCCGTGAGTTTTCATTTTCTTTCATCTTTAATTTTTTAATTATTATTCAAAATATGATATTTGAATACTAAGTGAACCATTGCAAAAACAGAAAACTTAAATAACAAAAGGAACAACTGTTAAAAGGGTATATTAAAATCATAATATAAATATAGATGAATTAATACATTTAATGAGAATGTGTGAGAAATACTGGCAAATAAATGTAAAAAATATTATTCGGGAGATCCCCTTTGGTACTGGTTTCTTGGACTTCATATCTGACTCCCAGTTTATGATTTTTCTTTGGTTTGACTGAGTGCTGTAGTCTGTCCTTTTTTAAAAAATAAAATGTGTTTGTTTATTGCTCTTTTTTGGTATTCTGTCTTTTGTATCTACTTGTTGCAATTGTGTTTTATTGAAAATTGTATGAATAAAAAAAGGCTCTAGTAGTCGCCTATCTTTAAACGATGTAGTATCTAAAAGTAATGACTTAGTATCTTTAAAAAAGTGCTCTTTTGCTCTTTTTAATATCTTAGGTGTTTGTTTGTTCTCTGTACTCTTTCTTATTGTTGCTATTTTATTTTATTCTATTCTACTTTATTTTATTCTATGTTAAGTGCCTTCCTCTGTGTATATATATACAGAGGAAGGCACTTAATTTTCTGAATATTTATTTCAGTCACTGTTGTCTTATCTGCCACTGCAACATAACAATTTCCCTCACGCGGTTAATAAAGTATTTCTATGCTATCCTGGTCTAAAATAATAAGAAACCTTCTCAAAACAATAAAATAATGAGATGTCTGGTTTCTAATAATTTTGAGATAATTCAACTGTTTTTAAATTTTTCAAACATACAGGTTAAAAATGTGCTTCCTAAACTAAAGTGATGTTTGACCTGTTTGACTCGTTCATTAAACCGGCCGCTTAATTGACAACAAAGTGAACCAATGGAATTCGATGTTTTACAAGTGACGTTACCGCGCTGACCAATCAGCGCTGACGTACTGGGGCTCCCAGTAAGGGATCCGCCTCCTGCGGCTGCTTGGCTGACGTAAAGTTGCATTTCCGCAGCAGCGTACACACCACCGGGCGGCAGCTACCGGGGCTTCATTTCCATCCCTCTGACTTAAAAACATTTAGCGTCCTCGGCGGACTGTCGTAGCAAGCGGGCTGACATGGCGACGGAGATAACGAAAGGTGTGGAACAAGTCTCAGTGGGTAAGAAAGAAGGAGCTAACCGCAGCTAGCCAGCTAGCTCCCGCAGACATGTGTGCTCCGCTTATTGCATCAGTTGCAGCGGTGTTAGCAGTTAGCACGCCGGCTAACACTGATTTCCGAAGGTCTCCGGTTTTATTTACATTTATTTAAAACAGAGCAGGTTTACGCAGACACTTAGCGTATGTGCAGACTTAAGGTAAAGATCAAAACAGAGCCAGGAAGAGGGAAATGTAGGCTAACAGTTAGCAGTGACAGCTGTCAGGTTGATGTGCAGCAGCTAAGGGGCTGCGTCAGGCAGTTAACCCTGTGAAACCCGAAATGACACCTTTATTGTGCTGCATTTAGACGATTTTCACTAGTATTTAAACTTTTGAACCATCTGAGGCAAAACTGGTTTAATTTCTGTAAAGAATACGGAGAAAAAGGCGATAACCAGCCTGATAAGAAATGTTTTGCGAATTGCAAGAAATTAGTAGAAAATGTATTTTATTAAAAAGTTAGGGAGAAATTTCCAGAAAACTTTGTTTCTAAAGTCATAGGGTCATATCATAACTATATATCTGATATAATTTTAAAAGAAATATTATAAAATACTATACATTTTAAGCATTATTTTTATTCTTGGGTTATTTCTTTTTTGTTGTTTATTTTTTTACTTTTGCATTTGTGTGGTTTTTTAAAAAAAAATTAATTAATTAATTATTTATTTATTTTTATAAATTTTGCCGTGTAATTTTATTTATTTTTTATTTTTTTCAACAGGCTTGAGAACAAGGTTGTTCCATGTAGTACATGGCATTACTTCTATCAATTGTGATATAGATAGATAGATATAGTGTGTGTGTGTGTGTGTGTTTGTGTTTGTGTGCGTGTTGGTGACATCACAGACACAACAACCAGGCTGTCTGCCTCTGTCCAGTCCGGTGCAGTTGCAGACGACGAGGCTCTTTAAAATATTCAGTTTCAATATTGCCTCAGGAGGCAAAAGGTCAAAACCTGACTCATTCCTTAGTGAGGCGGTGGCAGGTTTACAGGATTACTTTTTGTCAGTAGTCACAAGCTAGAATTTTTATGTTTTAAAGCCTCTGAGAACCCAAATCCCCTAAAACTGTATTGATTTGTATTTTGGGGTCTTCCATGTGTAATAAAAAAAGTATAAACGATGATCAGACATTAGCCTCAATCCAAACTTGAAATATTGTCATTTTAGTTTTTTTCACTGTGTCCTGCAGCTGGGTCGATTTTGGCGTACTTATCCCAAATCCATATCGCGTAATATGGATAAAGCCAATCAAAAATTCAAAATCAGGTGTCAGCTGATACTGATTTAACATGCCAAATTGAAATCCCTTAGCGCTCCTTTTAATTCTGTAGATGTCACGTTGCTAGATGTGGAAATGTGTTTGTGTATTTTATCTGGCTCTTACCAGTATTACACAGATTGATACCAGTGAGGGTGTGGCAAATGGGAAAGCAACAAAATAATGAGAATAAATTAACAGTGTGGCACTTGCCTTAGTTAACGCTACAGTGCCATAATTTATCATTGCATTCATAGTTTTAATAACAAATTTGTGCATCTCAGCGCGCGTTGCGTGTGCTGCGTTATGCGATAGCAAGGCATTTTGCAACGGGACTTTTGTTTTCAAAATTGACGTGTTTCCAGTATTTTATATTAGCAATTTAAATTTGTGCAGTTTGAGGGTTAATGGAAACTTGCCTTGTGACACTGAGAGCCCCAAAAGTTCACACTTTAAGGTGTAAATCCCTGGTAGCTGCAGGTATTTTAAATAATTAGGAGGTTGTGCTGCATCTCACTTTGCTGCTGCTTCACAGGTGAGATGTATGTGTCGGACAAATGTGGCAGCGACCAGGATGGAGACGGCACGGAGCAAAAACCTTTCAAAACTCCTCTCAAGGTTAATAGTCTTCAATAAGTACCCCTTACTTTAATTGTACCCCGGCATGTGTTTTTTAAAATGCTTCATGCTACAGGATTTAATTGTAGTAGCAGTTTTGCTCTACTGGTTGATCCAGTTGCACTGATATGTCTGTCATTGTGTTTATGAATAAATCCTCACAGGCTCTGATGTTCGCTGGGAAGGAGCCGTTCCCGACCATCTACGTAGAATCACAGAAGGAGGGAGAGGTTGGTTTAAAAAGTCTTTTCTCATTTTTTAATTTCCACTTCTAAGGTCCAGTGTATAGGATTTAAGGGGATATGTTGGTAGAAATATCATATAATATAGTAAGTATGTTGTCTTTTGTGTATAATCACCTGAAAATAAGAATTTCTGTATTTTTGTGACGCTCAAATGAGCCGCTTGTATGTACATATGGAGACAAACACTGGCTCTATATTGGGAAATTCACTTTTTTTTCCTTTTTTCCCGCCGTCATAATTTGAAGATCTTTTACAGTGAGCAATGTTGTAAAAAACTTTTTTTTTGTAATTCCTTTTTTATTGGTTTGTGTAAACGTACAAAAACAAAACACACAATCAAATGAACATGAAGACTTTTCAATCAAATAAAAATGAAAATTTAATAAATAAAGAAATGAAATAAAAAAGCTAAAAAATAAAATAGAAAAAACAAATAAATAGGTTATTATTATAGCATTTATAGAATTTAACACAATGACACAGTTTGTGCGTTGTTTTTATTTCCTTGCTTCCCTCTTTATATTTGTTTTGTTGTTGTTTCTTCTTCAGCGCTGGGCGGTGATCTCTAAGACGCAAATGAAGAACGCAAAGAAGGCCTTTAACCGCGAGCAGATGAAGTGCGATGCCAAAGAAAAGAAGGAGGTGTGTGTATTATGTGTTTCACGTCATTTCCTGTGAAGGCCATGAGCTATAATTGTCTTAAATGTTTGCTCCGTGTCCGCTGTGCAGGCGGAGGACAACGAGAGGAGAGAGAAGAACCTCGAAGAAGCCAAGAAGATCGTGATTGAGAAGGACCCGAGCCTGCCTGAGCCTGAAGTGGTCAGACTGAACGTTTCTACTTTTATATCAGTCTAATTTACTCACTGTATATTGGTGCAACTTAAACTTTTCATTTAATGATTATTGTGGTAACCTACATGTGTTTATTAATGTGTGTGCGTGAATCATAAATCCACTTGTAAAGTGTTTGTATCTGTTTGGTACAAACGATTGATGGATGCTTGATAACATAAAACAGATTATGTGTATATATATAAAATGACTTAAACAGTTCCTTCAGAACATTATACATCTTTATATCAATTTTTGCAACAATTAATGCAAATTCAGCCAATAATTTGTTGTGATTTTTGCGTTACATTGCAGTTTTGTCAGCTTTATTTTATTTTATTTATTAATAATTTTTTGCACAGATTCGGTTTTATTAACAGATGCTCAAATTACAGTGCAGTTCCAAAAATGTGTCAGGTTTCCATTCGTGCATTTGAAAATATAATTTTGAAAAGTAAAAGTACAAAGATACCTATCCAAAAACTAAAAGAAGCAACAAAAACCAAACCAAGTCAAAACAAAAAACCCCACAAACTATAAGGATACTATTCCTTAGATATATATATTTACAGAGAAGATGTACTAATACTAAACCTGAGTGACATTTTCAGGTACTAACAAATGTATATAAACTCACAAATGGATCAGAAATGATTCAGTCATGGAAGAAAATAAAAGCTTTACTGCAAAATTGACTATTTTAAACAGAGAATCTCGTTTCGTTGTAGAGCTGCAGCATCGATTGATCAGTTTGGTGACAGAGCGAACTGTTAGCAGCACACGGCTAAAGTTACCCACAGTTTATTAACGGGGTTAATGACTGAGGCGATTCATTTCGGTCGTCGTGTGAGCAGCGCTGTAACTTAAAAATGTGAATATTTTCTGGTTTCTTTACTTTGTGGAAGTTAATTGAACATATTTTGGTTGTGAGGAAAATAAGACATTTGATGACGTTATCTCGGGCTTTGGGAAACACTGATTGACATTTTTCACCATTTTCTGACAGTTTATAGTTCAAACAACGGGATTAATCGATGGATTAATCGAGAAAATTATCAACAGACTCATAGACAATGAAAAAAAGAGGTTGCAGCCATAGATTACATAAAGATTACAAATTAAACCGGATATTCAATACCAACTTTAATTGACGGCAGTTGATACTGAATCCCAAATAGTCTTGCGCCTTATTGTACTAATGATCTAAAGATGAGTGTTGACTGTGTTTTGCAGGTTAAAATTCATCATCTGGAGCCTAAGAGAGGTCAGAGAGTCAAAGTGTTTGGCTGGGTTCATCGCCTCAGGAGACAGGGTGAGGACGCATGAACACAGATAAGAACGTATTGTCTTATAAAAGATGTCATAAGAAGATAAGAGGACCCCCCCCCTGCACACACACACACACAAAAAAATATAAAAATGAAATTGATTTTGCTCTTAAGAATGACTTTCTTTTACAAAAATGTGATTTTCCAGCTTTTTGTCTTAAATGTCATTTTTTTATGAAAATGCACAAATTAAATTCATCTGTTCTCAGCACATCTCAGCCTTTCATACCCTCAGATAAGGAAAAACAAACAAAACAAATGATCGGTTATGATTATTTTATTGGCCACGAGAAGCTGGAAATGATCAGTTTATTGGTATCGGTTGAAATAATCATTATCGTGCATCACTGGTATATTTGTTTGTGTTTTTGTCTTCAGATCAGAAACAGCAGCGCTTCAATTCAAAATGTGTCTTTTGATTTTTACGTTGTCTGTGTATTTTTTGTGTCCTGCAGGGAGGAACCTGATGTTCATCGTGCTGAGAGACGGAACTGGTTTCCTGCAGTGTGTCCTCTCTGATAAACTGGTACAGCTCTATAGCTTCCTTATTTTGCACTTTTCACGCTGAGACGAATTCTTCAGACAAATAAAGCTTTTAATCAGAGCCTGTTTGCCACAGTTTGGAGGACTTGATTTGATCACCGGAGTAGGAACTTTAAACTTCAGTTTACTGACGTCACTTCTGTTCAGGATACATTTTTCAAGTTAAACTGTTGATTTTGATACACAATACAACTTCAATTAATAGCTATTATTTGCTCGAATCAATGAACTCAACAGGCTTATATTTGGGATAGACGTCAAATTCCTTTCACACAAAGCTTGTGCAGCAAAGATGGAAATACAAGTTAATTATTTGTCTAATCTTTTGAGACCTGGGCAAATTGGCTTTATTTTATTCAAAAACACTGGAGGAAGTGAAAGAGCAATATAAGAAGAAATGACAAAGAGGTTAGCAAAAAAAATCAGTGAAAAGTACAAAAAGTACTTCCCAAATTGCCAAAACAAAAATCCCAAAAAACAAACAATATATAGATAGAAAGCAGAGCAAAAATATATAAAGCAAGAAATTACCTGAAAAAAATGCTTAAAAAATTATAATTCTGCTAAATTATTTCAAATATATGAGTAATAATATAGTTAAAATAGTCTTCTACATGTACTAATTTCTTCTTTTGCCTTTCTTGTTTACCATGCCAGTAAAACAGTTTTCTCTGGTGCTCATGGTTTCAGTAAAATAAAGAGAACGATTGAATTTTGGAGAATCTTACCAACCTAAAGATGTGTGTAGCATGTTTATACTGACAGAAGTTTAAACAAATATAAATATTTGTGTGTGTGATCCAAGCAGCTAACTAAGGTTATCTCCAGCAGGTCGTCAAAAACTGGTTTTATGCATCCAAAAGATTATAAAAATGAACTTCATGCTAACCAGGCCGAGCCTGTGTTGCCACACCCGGGGGCGTATTATTGGGGACTGGGCGTTAAATTGGGACTATGCTTTTATTTGAAGTTTTACGGTAAATGCACATAATAACAGAAATGCTGTTTTCTTCCCTCTGGTTCAAACTCACACTGACTGGTTTTCTCCTTCCTGTCCTCAGTGCCAGTGCTACAACGGCATGGTGTTGTCCACAGAGAGCACTGTCGCTCTGTACGGGACCGTCACTCCGGTTCCTGAGGGCAAACAGGTAAACACACCTGCTGCAGAACAGACACAACCTGCAGCACCTGTATGAGAAGCCAAGTTACTCTGAGAAATCAGGTTGTGCAGGAAATCAGAAAAAATGTTTACTTGAATTCACACAGATTTTTGTAAATAGTTACTGGAGCCTTTTTTTGGAAGGGTGTATTTTAGTGATGAAAGTCTGAGAAATGCTTCCCAGTGTGAAGTCTGATGAAAGAAAACTGATTACGTGTAAATATGGCCATTATTTTCTAAGAGAAATCAAGCCGGAAAATGAAGTTTCTTTAATCACATACCAGGATTATGAGAAACGATTTCCTTTACATTAACCCTTAAGGACTGTTTGGTGCATTTTACATGCTTTGCATTCTTAATTTTTTGATAATTTTGGCTGTGTTTGTGCATGTAGCATGAATTTTGGCAAGATTATGTATTTTTGTTTAATCTTGGAATTTCCAGCTCAGCCCCTAGAATAAGTCTTAAATACACTGTATCAAAAATTATTACATTCAGACTGATAAATGCAAAAGATTCACCATTGAAACTCAATTAAAACTGCAATTTTCGATCCCACAGCCCTCAAAGCATAAAAACATGCATTGTATTATTTCTGGATGTCATTCTGGGCTTTTGCCTTGGCCATTTGTAATCTTAACTATTTTCCACCTGATGATGTCATTTTTTTAACCATATTTGGCAACTGCAAATAAAAAATACTGTTTTTTTTTAATCTAAAACATAGTGGCATCATGTCAAAAACCTGGCATTTCTTTAGAGTTAATATTCTGAAAATTTATGAATATTTGATATCCATGATTAGGACTGATGTTGGTTAAAATAATGAACAAAATGAAAGTAGAAAATCATGCACTGTCACAATAAATATTACTGCAAATCTGTGATAATCAAAAGAAATCAAGTTTTCATGTTATATGTTGAAAATAATTCATTTTTGTTTTTTTTCATCTAAAAACATAATTGCATCATGACAAAACCCTGGCATTTAAGGGTTAAAATTAAAAAAAATAATAATGATATTGTAAAATGAGGAAATACTGGAACATTAAATTCATGCAGTAATATTGCACTTAAAAAAAACCCCAAAAACAAACATGAATAAAGTCAGCAGTGAGTTCCCGTCCTTCTCTCCCAGGCGCCCGGAGGCCACGAGCTGCACTGTGACTTCTGGGAGCTGATTGGCTTAGCTCCGGCGGGCGGCGCCGACAACCTGCTGAACGAAGAGTCGGACGTTGACGTCCAGCTGAACAACCGACACATGCTGATCAGAGGAGAGAACGTCTCCAAGATCCTCCGAGTCCGGTCCACCGTCACGCAGTGCTTCAGGGACCACTTCTTCAGCCGCGGATACTACGAGGTGAAGCACACACACAACACAACAAATATTTTGTGTGTATTTTTTTTAGCAAAGAGGAATGAACACAACAAGAATCACTGACCTTCATTTAACAATCTCGGTGTGCAGTCGTAATCTGCGAACTTACGTTCTGTGCAGCTGGAAATCTCTAAATGATAATCAACTTTTTTTATGAATCCCAAGTTATTGTCCAAAAATCTTCTTTTTGCATTAGTGCAGTTTTACTGAAGTAAATCTCTTTGTGGCTGCAGACTAAACCGCTTTTTTCCTTCTTTTTCTGCTCCTGATTTTAAGGTTGGCAACACATTTAACCTGCAAATATCTGCACGTAGCTCATGTTTGTATTCTTTGGCTGATTGCCGTATCTGGTATCTTTGAATGACTTTACAGTCGGATTTAGTTTCAGTAGCACTCTATCAAATCTAAATCCATTTAAATCCACTATTGACTTTTTTTTAGAGTAATCTTAATGTCTAATCCTTAAGATTTTAGTCCTGGTTGATTCACAGATAATCACAGTTATTGTGGTAACAGAAACACGACAGCAAACACTCCTTGTGCAGCTCAGGAACACACCAAACGAGCAGCTGGTTTGTGCATTTATAGCACAGCCAAAGAAACTTCACTCGGTGTTTGATTTTAAAAAATCGGTCACGGTGATTGTTCCATAACAATCATACAAAAATTAAAACTGGTTTGTTGAAGTTGAAAATGCTTGAAATCATCCGAATGTGAAGCAGACTTCCGGTCGAGCTGCTGTTGGAGACCTGTGAATTGCTTTCCAGCGTTCTCCTTTAAACGTGTTTTAAGCATTTTTAATGAACCATCACAATACATCACATCTGCTGTGGCTGCAACCTCGTGCTTTTGCCAGTTGAAGGCTTTCATGCAAAGCGGCAGCATTCAGCTCAGTTTGATTTATAAAGCCCAACATCACATCCACAATTTTCCTTAGAGGACTTTACAGCACCCTCATGGTGGATAAAAAATGTAAAAAACTCCTTTAACATGGCAATGTGTATTGATCTGTGCAAATCAAGATAAGAAGATAAAAGATTTGATTAAAAAGATAAGCCTCCCTCACAGCTTCACTGAGTCAAACTGCGGAAACACGAAGGTCGTTCTTTAACCACCTCTCTCTCCGTCTTCCTCTTCTCGTTGATTTTCTGGCTGTAGATCACTCCTCCGACCCTGGTGCAGACTCAGGTCGAGGGCGGCTCCACGCTGTTCAACCTCAACTACTTTGGCGAGGAGGCGTACCTGACGCAGTCCTCTCAGCTCTACCTGGAGACCTGCATACCCGCGCTGGGCGACACCTTCTGCATCGCCCAGTCGTACCGCGCCGAGCAGTCCCGCACCCGCAGACACCTGTCCGAGTGAGCAACGCATTTTACTTAAAGCCCCACGAGGGAAATGCAAACAAAGGGGGAAAAAGTGAATAAATACTGTGAACCATTTCAGATTTCAAGTTCCTGTATTGTTAAACGCCAACCAGAGATAATAAGTTGCTTTTAAGAAAAAAAACTTTACCGCCACAGCCCCACATTTAATCATAATAATCATAATTTTTTTCTATTTTCAGGTACACTCACATCGAGGCCGAGTGTCCCTTCATGACATTCGAGGATCTGCTGAACAGACTGGAGGATCTGGTGTGTGACGTGGTGGACCGCGTGCTCAAATCCCCCGCCGCACAGCTGCTCTACGACATCAACCCTGTACGTCACGTTTTTTTCTTTGTTTTTTTAATATATGGGAGCAGGTATAACGAGTGTCACGTTTAATCCCAAAAAATCTCAATTTTTATCCAAACTAATTGATGATTGATAAAACTTTTATTTAGTTTATTGTTAAAAACTGGTGGTGGAAATGTTCAGCTTTTAACCCTTTTAGACGCCTTTTTACGAGCTGTAGGACCATATGAAAACTGAGCAAATTGATTTAAATTCTTTTGATAATAGGAAAAAAGGCAATGACCAATTGTCCCACAATTGCAAGAAAAGTTACCTAAAGATTTGTTTTAAAAAGAAGGACGATTAGAAAATAATCCCCCAAAAAATCCAGGGAAAAATAAATAAATAAATATATATATAAATATATATATACCTTTTATTTTTTAGCACTTTTTCTAGGCCCTTTTCTGGTTTGTTTTGGCTTTTTTTCTCATCTTCAGGTAATTTTCTTGTATCTTTTTTTTACTATATTTTTGTTAATTTTTTGGGCAGTGTCTTGTGAAGTATCTTATTTTCTTCCTCCTGTATCTTTGAAAGAAATCAAAACTAATTGCTCAGGTTTCAGAAGAGTTGAAGTTCATCCCACATATGGAAACAACAGCGGACATAATCTCCCCGGACACTTATTCACTCATTTTTCTGGAGCTTTTGCTACCTGCTCTTCATACACAGACTCAGTAGATATTTTATATTTCTCTGTAATTTGATATGAATGTTAAAGTTTCCTTTGACGGTGTTATTTTTCCAGAACTTCAAACCTCCCAAGAGGCCGTTCAAGAGGATGGACTACTCTGAAGCCATCGAGTGGCTCAAAGAGCACGACATCAAGAAGGACGACGGCTCCTACTACGAGTTTGGAGAGGTGACCACACACACACACACACACACACACACACACACACACACACACACACACACACACACACACACACACATCCATCAGAATATCAAACACACACATCATTCTCCAAATTAGTTCTTGTCAACACAGCTCCTGTAATAACTTGGTGGCCCAGAAATTACTCTGGATTCACCTCTGTAGTCCGGCTTATGTCCTCATCTCTCGTAGAGCTCTGACTGGGACCCGACCCCGACCCACGGCAGCAGTTTTGGGCCCCTAGCCTGATTTAAAAACTCGAAATAGTGCTAGTGTAAAAATAGGCCTACAGTCAAAGCTCTACATCAGATTCACTTAGAAATAAAAGGCTCAGCTCACCTGCAGTTTCCAGTCTCACCTGTAGAGGGCGTGACTGTCAGCGTTTATATTCAGTGTCAGAAACATGTGACCCTGGAGCTCCAGGTGTTTGTGTCACCACATTCATCCTTTCCTTGTTCTGCAGGAACATTTTGTTTAATTTGATCTCTTTTGTAATTCTTGTTTGAATTGTAAATAAAGGTTCGTTTTGATTTGTGTGGCCCGAGTTTGATCCTTGATTCTGCGTTTGGACCCGTCTGCAGGACATCCCCGAGGCTCCAGAGAGGCTGATGACAGACACCATCAACGAGACCATCCTGCTCTGCCGTTTCCCGGCCGAGATCAAATCCTTCTACATGCAGCGCTGCGCCGACGACAGACGCCTCACCGAGTCGGTACGAGTCTTAAAGCTAGTCGAAGTTACCCTGAACAAAATGTGAAAAACGGGGAACTCCACCTGTGGATGGATTTGGCGTGCAGGAACTCATTTTGTGTGTGTGTGTGTGTGTGTGTTTTGCAGGTTGATGTGTTGATGCCAAATGTCGGAGAGATCGTCGGAGGCTCGATGCGTACCTGGGACGCTGAGGAGCTGCTGGAGGGATACAAGAGGGAGGGAATCGACCCGACCCCGTACTACTGGTACACTGACCAGGTAACCAGAGTCTCTCTTCTTTTCTGCACCTCGGCTCGGAAAAGAATAGATAGTAAAATTTTGGGCTGATATCGATGTTTTAAAAGAACAATTTGGCTAATACTGACGTTTTGTTGTTTATTTTATTTTGGGGTATTTATTATAATTTTTGTGCTAGGAAAACACTTTTTAAAAAATTATTTATTATAACAGTTATTCAGCCCTTTTTCACACAACCTTTAAAATGAGAACATCAGTCCGAAACGTTTGTGAAACAACACGAGGATCGCTCTCACGATGTTAGATGAACGCAGATATTTCTAAAAACGCAAACACCTCAGTGATGATGTTTTTAACAGGCTGCTGTGTGTGTGTGTGTGTGTGTGTGTGTGTGTGTGTGTGTGTGTGTGTGTGTTTCTCAGAGGAAGTACGGGACGTGTCCTCACGGCGGTTACGGTCTGGGTCTGGAGCGTTTCCTCACCTGGCTGCTGAACCGACATCACATCAGAGACGTCTGCCTCTACCCACGATTCATCCAGCGCTGCCGACCCTGAACACACACACACACACACACACACACACACTCTCTCCCACACACATTCTGTTAGTATATCTGGACCTGGCATGTGGCAGCACCCTGCGAGCCGTAAAATCTGTCGCTACAATATTAAATCACAAAGAGTTGCGTGTTTTTTTTTTCCTTTGGCTGTTTTTATTTAACGTATCAGACCTCAGCAGTTAAAGTCCCGCAGTGAGCTCCGTCACGTCTCACCACAGACAGCAAGAGACGCCACCTGCTGCGCTGTGCCTCAAACTTCACAGCCTCCTTAACGTTTGTTCTGACTTGAATCAGATCGTTTCTGCCTCAGCTTGTGTTCGCTGGCCGATTATTTAACCTGTCAGAAACACTGTCGTTTCCTGTGATTGTGTAAAGGTCCTGGAAAAACTGTAAACATGTCTCAAATGTGGTCTTGGATGCTGCTAAATAATGGCTTTTTCCACTTTAAATTCAATTTTTTCATCAACTTACTGTTTATTTTATTCAAATTATCCATAGGAGTTTGTAAAAACGAACATTAAAATGAAAAATCACTAAATTAAAGCAGCATAAATGTACATTTTTAAGTTAATATTTGCAAATTCCTTTGGAAAATTATTCAAAAAAACATTATGGTACTGTTTAATGCTGTTCCACCTCAACTTTCTGTTTATTTTATTAAAATGATCCATAGGAATTTGTAAAAAATGTAATCAAAAATGAAAATTAATCAAATTAATGCTGCATAAATATACATCTTTGAGTTAATATTTTTAAAAAACCCATTAAGTTGCTGTTCCACCTCAAATTCAGATTTTTCGTCAACTTACTGTTTAATTCAAATTATCCACAGGAATTTGTTAATATGAACTTTAAAAGGGAAATGTATTAAATGAAAGCAGCATCAACGTACATTTTTAAGTTAATATTAGCAAATTTCTTTGGAAAAATTATATATAAAAACACTAACTCGGTGTTCAACTGTGCAGCTTTTTTCCTCAGCTGGTATTTCGTCCATCGTCATCGGCTTTTAAAAGTCTTAGAAACTTAAACATAAACCGATGGAGCGTGCAGACATGTTTTTTTTAAACGTCACAGCATATTTGGGACGTAAGTAGTCACATCCACTCAGAATAATAATTAATGAAATAATTCTGAGATGAGGACGTCATAATTACGAGGTTAAGTTTCCTTTTTTTTAAACAAAATGCGATGCACTTCTGTAGAAAACGTAGAAAATGTGCAACAAATGTTCAAATGTCAGCGATGGATAAAAAAACATTTGCGTCCATATTTATCCCACAAAAATATCTGCTGTGATAAGTCTGTCAGTGACTCGTAATATTTTCTGTCCATTAGTTTCGGTGTAAAAACGGTAAAGTGCATCTGAACCTCACACACACTCCGCTCCTCATCGTTTTGGTGCCGGGTGACGTTTATTCTCCTCGTTTGTTCGGTTAAAACCTAAAATCACAGAAACGTCAGCGCTGCTGTGGTGCACTTTTCATGTACGTGGGAACATTTTACCTGAAAGAAACAGCCGGGGCTGCAAATCAAAGGTGGAAATATGACGCTGGCTGCAGCGTCTCCGTCAAACTGACGCGATGATTTAGGAATGAGACGTCGGCCTCATGTTTGTATTTTCTGCCTCTTCATCTGAAGATATTCAATAAACTGCAATTCAATAAATGTGACTCAAACCGATGGTTGTCTGAGCGGTTTTCTTCTAGTTGGGTGTTACAATTTTTTTTTTTTGATCATTTGTGGGTTTTTTTTCAGAAAATACTTCTTCAGACTTTTCTTTGAATGATTGCTAATGCCAAAAACATCACTCACCCGCCGAGTATTTAATTTTATTATTAACTCTCTGAAACATGACATCACTTTTCGTGCTCCTTTCACAGTTTTTTAAACCTTTGGATTTGACGCAAATTGGTTTGATTTCTTTACGAAATGGGAAAAAGGGAATGAGCAACTTTGCAATAAAATTTTGTTAAAAAATGAGATTAAAATATTTTTAAAAATATGTTGAAAAAGATCATATAAAGATAAAGCTTGGGGAAAAATGTCCAGAAAACAACAGTTTTAAATATGATTAACTTTTCTTTTTTTTTTTTAAGTCACAGGATTTTTTTTTTCTTTTTTTTTTTTTTTTTTAAAAAAAGGGGATTTCTTGCAATTTTTAGGGTAATTTCTGCTTTCTTCCCATGTTTTTGAAAATAACAAACCAACTTGCTCAGGTTTGAGGAATTATCTTTAATATTATTTTTACTATGTCTTTACTATTATTATTACATTTTGAGTTGTTCTTAGATATGTTCTTTATTTTTATTAATGAATGAATATTTATGAATGTGATATTTCAAGAGTGCATTGAAGGAGTTTTTTCAAATTAAACACAAACGTCCACTTGAACAGAACAATGAACTAATTAAAATTTGATGGTTAAAGGTCAGGTTGTGGCATGTTATGGCATCATGCTTTTGGCCATCGTGTGCTAATTATGGCAAAAGTTCACACAAATGTCAGATGGGATATAATGATAAAGTGATGACATTATTTATCCAAAAGGTCTTAATGTTCTAAAAAAAACAAACTTCAGGCAGACAGAGACATGCTTTGTGAGGACTTCCTTCCTAAGCAGCAGGGTTTGTTTTTTTTTGCTTTGTGTGTTTGTTAAATATATTTCCTCGTTCCTCTTCGGCTTTTCGCTTCATTCTTGTGAAGTGATTTTGAAACAGGAGGAAATGCAGCTCAGCTCTAGAAAAACTGGTCTCATTTCAGAGGAACCTGAGCAGTTTCAAAACAACTTCCTTTGTTACAACCTGGTCAGAGAAATCCTCTCCAGGAGGACAAATGATTTTTCCTCACAAACAGACTCAAACAGTCACACCGGTGGACTGAAAGGCTGCTTGTATTTTCTTAATATAGTCTGTCCTGCTAATTAAAATCATTATTTTATTTCTTTTTATTCCTTTTGATATGTTTTTCTAACTTGTTTTATTTTATTTTACTCAATTTAACTTTTTAAAACATTGTTCCATATATTCTTTTATTCCATGTTTTTATTTTGTTGCATTTAACATTTTTTAAATAAATAAATAAAAAATATCTTGTGCCATAATAATTCAATTTTATTTTATTCTAACTTTTTTTAAATTGTTCCATATATTATTATTTTTTAAATTTTATTTCAGTCTTTTTAATTTTATTCATTTTTTTTAATTTTTCTTTTTTTTTTTTAGGAGACAACTTTTATAAAAAAAAAAAAATCTCTTTTTTATAAAACAGTTTGTATTCAAAGTTGCAGATTGTTCTCTCAAACTAACCATTTTTCTGTCCGTCATTAATGTACTCTCTTGACTTGCAGGTAGTTACTTTTAGATGTTGCCAGATTTAAGAAAAGAAGGTTCTCTGCATACTGTTATTATTTTTTTTTTATTTTATTTTTTAAGCATATTTTAATATTATTTATTAAATTATTAAAAACATTAAGTGTTCTCACTGTAATTTACTTTACACACACTTTTTCCAAAATACTGTATCATTCAGAACAGTATCCAGAACCACAAACAGGCTTAAACAGTGACTGTTAAACTGATAAACTATCTCTGAACACACACACACACACACACACACGCACACACACACACACACACGGAAAGTGGGTGTGACCGGCACGAGCGGGGGCGGGGTTTTCTTCACATTTAGGCAGACGTAGTTGTGACGTCATGCTCAAAGTGAAGGATTTGCGTCAGGTCAACCAGAGTGAGGCAGCGTCAGACCGGAAACATGGCAAAATTGTCTCCAAAATATAAACGTCACATTTTTAATAAAATATGTCTAAAAACTAGACGCGATACAAAAGAAAAGTTAAAATAATAATTAAAAAGACAAATTGACACAGACGCCAATTGATGTTTTTTTTTTTTTTACTAGCCTATTTAGATTTAATACATTTTTATATTCATACAATTTTAATATTAATATGTATGGCATGGCACAAACGTCCACTTGAACAGAACAATGAATTGCTTCGAATTTGGTGGTTAAAAGTCAAATTACCTCTCAAAAATGTTTTTGGCCATAACTCAAGAATTAATGCGCTAATTATGACAAAATTTTACATAAATGTCTGATGGGATTTAATGATAAAGTGATGACATTTTATATCCAAAAGGTTGTGACTCATTGTGAGCTGGTGATGTAGACATGCAGCCTGTGTGGTTCAGTGTTGCCATTTAAAAATAGCTGACTTCTAAGCCTTCCAGTACAGTATAACCATGTATTAATGTAATTTACTTTAAAATAAGATAAGATAAGATAATCCTTTATTGATCCCCAGAGGGGAAATTCAAGTTTTGCAGCAGTTCAAGGGTAAAAGTTGCAAAATAAATGAATATTAAAGTGCAGAAAATACAATGCAATGTTATTAAATACAGTGTGGAAAGTAAGCATCAGAGTCTGTATTGACAGTGTTTGGATTGTGGATTGGGGAATATATACATATACATATATATATTTTTTACATATATTTTACATATTATCTATGTCCTTTTTTTGTTGTAGATTCATGTGGTCTGTTCATTACTGTTTGTTTGGGGTGTTATGGTCCCTTTTGGGTTTTGATTTACAGTTGATGAATATGTCTCTATCAACATTTATTATTTGCATGGTTCTGTAAACACAAGAAAAATTAAAAATCGATCACAAAAAAATTCACAAAAATTTGATCACGAATATTACTAAATGAAAAGGTGAACAAAATAGAGAACAATAAATGCAAATCTTATTTTTAAAATGATGCACCATGTTTGTCATCAGTGGTTTTATTGTGAAATCGCAAACCGGATGTGTCGGGGTTACCGTTGTGAACTAACGTCCGTGCAGCCAGCTGCTGCAGCTGAAGGAATCCGGCTGATACATCGGTCTGCTCACGGGGCGCTCAGTGAGGGGAAACCTCGTGGATTCAGCCGCTGAGAGCACAACCATCCGACCTCCACAGCGGCGGAAAAAGAGACTTAAATCGGCTGTGAGAAGACGAAACTACCATGATGGCGGTCCTGGGAAGCGCCGGTCGCTTGATCCAATGTGAGTGTGCTAACTTAGCCTAGTCTAAGCGGCGCGCGGACACATTCAACTTTTAAAATTTAGCTTTGAATTTAATGTCATAGCGTAAAATAGGTTGCTGTTGTTGTTTGACGCAGTTAAAATGCAGTTTGGACGCACGGGGCGGCGATGTTTAGTAGTTTAAACTCAACAACACGCTGACATTGGTATCATCATTTCATAAGCGAAAGTTAAGCTAGCAAAAATGTGGAAGCACAACATCCTGTCGGGACTTTCACAATATAATAATTAACGCAAATTAAACGCCTAAATCTGCTTTAAATTGGCTTTTAACATGTTAGACTCTCTTAACGCCTGCTTAAACGACCACGGTGTTACACTACATGTCAATATCTACTACTTTATGAACCCGAAATCAAATATTTATTAAAACATGAACGTTTATGTGCTTTTATTTTGCAAACAATAAGCGTTTCCGTAGCTAGCATGTAGCTAACTCCCGCTGTTTTGACGCACCCCCAGCATGACTGGAGGTTACAGTTTAATGTTAATGTTATATAATGGACTTATCCCGGACTTGTACCGCATTTAGTAACAGCTACAGGACCCGTAAATACCGCGCGCAGCCGGTAACGGTGCACGTTTTACGCGATGAGTGAGAGACATTCACGCGGAGTTACACAATTCCAGTGTTGTGAACTTGCATAATCGCAGCGGGCCTCCTGGCGGCGCTCCGAGGTACTGCACCACTCACTGCGATACACTACAGCTCCTAACTTTTTTATTTTAAATACATTTATAATATTATATTTTCGGTGTGCCCTCTGCAGCTCGTAATATATGTATTTTTATTTATTTTTTACGCTAACTTTTATGACAGTGGTGCTTATTATTTAAACGTGTTGAGGTTTACTCAGTGTGACCTCATGTCACAGAGGTCATCGTAGAGTTGATATTTGACTATATTTTTTAGCATCTAAAATGTTGTTCAGACCGACAGAACTTAAATAAAATTCTGCTTGAGATACGTTTCTGAAAAACCACAATTATGAGATGGCACAAAAATATGCAAAGGAACTGTAGGTAGACGCAAAATAATCGACATACTGATACTGATTATTAGTAGTTAATGAGACAGATAACTGATATTTGGAACTGATATGCATTTAAAATAAAAATCTTTGTCAATAGTAAGATTTTGGAGTATAACAAACACCAACACAAAACTTTGTTTTAATGTTTATAGCATGTGTTTAATCAAAAACTTGAAACTTCATGTACAGCAAGTTCCCAGAAACATTTTTTTATAAAGTGAAAACTTTATATAATTAAAAGTTCTTTGCACCTTTTTAATAAATTATTTTTTTCATTGATCATTAGAAGAAATAACCAGAAATAATTCCAAAAACCAGTCAGGCCGATAATCTGCGGACCCTGACAAAATAGCTACATAAAGCACAAAACAATTACAAAGAGACACAAAATGTCTAGCAAGAGACACAAAATGACCAAAAATGACTATAAAGAGTCACAAAATGACTACAAGGTGATGCAAAATGATCAAAAATCATCCTCAAAAATTACCTAAATAAGACACAAAGAAACAAAAACGAGCAAATGAAGACAGAAAACGAATACCAAGAGACACATCACACTCAAAAAAAGAGAAAAAATATAAGTCGGAGATACAAAACAAGGACAAAGAGACAAAAAAGAAACAAGAAGACACAAAATGATGTCAAATAGATACAAAATTGTCTAAAATTTTGTTTTAGAAATGGAGGAGTGGGGGGAAAAATGCCCAGAAAACTATAATTAGAATTAGGCTTCAGAAAAAAGTTCAGTTCCCCTTTTTTGGTGGTGGAGGGGTGCTTGTCTTTTCAAGTTGCTCATTGCTTTCTGTCCATGTTTTTGGAAGATTTCAGTTTCAATTTCAAATGGTTAATAAAGCAAATGTATGAATGAATGACTTGTTTTCTTCTCCTGCCGTAGTTGCCAGGAGCAGCGTCAGTCTGAGTGTGCGGAGACGCTCCACCGCTGCAGCTTTAGCTCAGACTGCGACGCCAGAAACGCAGGAGAACAGGTGACCCGCACTAAACACTGTTTTATGTAATTATTTTAGCAGTTTGCATTACCATAAAAGAAAGCTTTCTCCTCATATTTTATTGTAAACTTAAAATTAAATTAAATTCTCTCTAAAGGGTAACTAAAGTAAAATTCCCTTCAAAAGTCATGAATTTATCAGTTTGTATGTTTTCATTCATATGTCCGCTTTTCTTGTAACATTTCTGTAGGATTTCACTTTCTGATATTACAAATCCGAGTATTTCCTTTTCCAGACCGGCTATGCTTCCTCCTTGTGTGGGAGCTATGCTATATCCGGTTAAAAAGGACAGCCAAAAAGTTCAAATATTTTAACTTTACAGTAACAGCAATGCCGTCTGCTGTTACCGTTATTATCGGCCAGCCTTCCCTAATTTTACCGTCCTGCTGTCGTTCACTAATACGACATCCGGTTTGCCGTCTGTCGTCTGCCGGATTTTATTTAATACATTCTGTTAAATTCCTTTGAAGATTTCACTACGTATTTTACACGAGTCTGGACTGATGTGTTAATTAGTTGGCGGAGGCATACAACCACAAAGCAGTAATTCCAGTTCTGGAGAGAATAAAACCAGCATTGCTTTCATGTTTACTTGCAGGAAGTCTTCCTCTTCAATGGCAGGCCAGCGCTTTGTTGCGACCTGCAGATCAGTGTAACTCAGTGACACTATTTGCAGAAACGTGTATCACATCAACCCTCTGTCTGTGCATAAGACAAATAAAAACCAGGAGCTGCACGTAGAAAAACTCTAGTTTGTTTCATTTGTCTCTCTGTAATGTTTTTAGAGTAGAATTACAGATTATAACACTGTTGACTCAGACAATGGTGGATCCTTGCTCTTCTGCTCTCTTTCGATGTCTTTTGATCCTTCTCGTCTCAGCTTCTAACATTTTTTTGGCTGTAATCTGCCCTTTGAAGATGATAACCAAACAATAATTATGAATGAGACAGCAGATTCTTGAGGGACATTGGAGGCACAGAGGTGTATGAAGAAGCAGAAGTCAGAGTTGTGCATGTGTGAATCTGCACAGGTGCTGAAGTGAGCAGCTGAAAGCATTACGGCACACGTCAGAACTTATGGACAAGTTCATATCAGCTGGTTGATTGTGACGTTAAAGCTATGCGACCATGATGTAGTTCCACTATAGCCTAATATTAGCTTTTAACTTCCAGAAATAGCATTTAAGCTTCAAAAGTCGTAAAGGTGGCGTGAAGATGTAAACATGTAAGCATCATGTTATGTTATGTTTATCAGTTTTCACAAAATTTAAATGAAAAATCACATTTGCTCTTTGATGACAGAACCACAGCGATGTTAACTTCCAGTTTGGCCTGCGAAAACAAAATAACGTAAAGCCTGCAGCACTCTTCAGACTATCTTTGCAGAAATATCAAATTCCTATGAATTGTGTTTTTTTTAACATAATGGCATTAGCAATCAAATACCCACAATTCATTTGTGCATTAGCAGATATAAATCAATACATTGCAAGATTTACTTATAGACGGACTCATTAATTACCCATCGTTAATAATCAATAAGCTCTACATGTTTGTGCAGTGAGTCGAGGCCCTCTGAGATATGAATTATTGATTATGAATCTCTTGCGCCTGCAGGAAGCCGAAGACGGGCGTCTTGATGCTGAACATGGGAGGACCCGAAAAACTAGAAGATGTTCACGACTTCCTGCTGCGGCTCTTCATGGACACAGACCTGATGAAACTTCCCGTACAGAAGTATGCACGCGCGCGTGCACACACACACACACACACACACACACACACACACTCAGAATATTAAGTCTCATTCATGAATTGTTAGTAAATCTGTGTGTCGGTTTGCACATGAAAGTCTTGATACTAAAAAACTACAAAAGGATTCAACAATATGAACAATATTGGAAACTTGTGTTTAATTGTAAATATGTGTGTGTTTGTTCATGATACTAATCAATCGTAGATCGACAACACGCTTCTGATAATCAGCAGCGTAGACACCTGCTCATAAGAAGGTGAAAATGACTCTGCATCCTGTCGACCTGCGAACATCGACAAAGAAAAAGAGAAAAACTTTTCAGATGCTGAGATTTAAGTTATTTTGGCTGAAGTGGAGGTGAGAAAATATTAGGGCTGTCAAAGGATAATCTTTAAAATCGCTATTAATCGCAGAATTTCTATAGTTAATTACAACTAATTGCATTTTTAATCACACGTTTTCAATTCCATTATTTTGCATTACAAAACTATTTTGAATTCCATATTAAAAAAGATAAAGCAAATTTTACCAGATTATCTCAATTAGAAGTTAAATGACTACAAAAAGCTGCATGAGGCTGACATAAAGTGGGCAAGTCTGTAAAGGGGAGACTCATGAATACCCACAACACTGTTCTGCCCTCAGATATTTTGACGTCAGAGGTTAAGGGATTTCTGTTAAATGGCCATGCTGTTTTTCCATTGCCAAAAATTATCTTTGGGGCGTTATTCTGCTTGCTAGAAATGTCCTGAAATCCTAAAAATGACCTAAAATTCCACAAACATGTAAAATCCTAGAAACATCCTCAAATTTGAGGAATGTCCTAAAGCCGTTGAAACACTGACCCCTGAAAATGCATCCTGTTATTTTGCAAAAGTGGCCCCAAACCAAAGCAAGTTCAGGATCCCTGTTGTAAAGTCAGGGTGCGCGCTGCGCTCTGTTTGTCTGCTTCACAATAACCAAACAACAAAGTGTTTCTTGTTGCTGCTTTTTTTAACCTGAAGAAAAAACTGATCCTTCTGAAGAAGTCTGTCTCAACCCGTTTGACTCATGACTCCCTGAAATGAATTTCTTGTGACCCAGCGTCACAGGTTCTGGTTTTAGAGTGGGTGTGAGTTACAAGAAGATCAACAAAAAAGATTTGTCATCTGATGTGAAAGTATCCAGTGTTTCAGAAGGGGAAAAAGAAAATTAGAGTAGAGAAAAGAAAGAAAGCGTTCTGTGGGAACAGAAATATAAATACATGTTTTTCTTTCATGCACTTTTAATCCTCTGTGACCCCCTCAGATTAATCTGGAGTCCTGAACAGACATCCTGATCCAGAATAATGATTTAATCACAGCACGTGTGATTTTAGACATGACTTAAAACTGAAAAATAGAAAAAAGTTTTAGGTTTTATATCAAGGTTGTGGCTGAAACCAGAAGCACAAAGACGTTTTATAAACTGGTTTTCATGCACAGACATGCATGTCCCCTTCAGGGTGAGATGCAATAACTTCTCTGACTTTTTATGTAGCGCCGCAATCACCTGATATTCACATTCTTGACTGCCGTCATCCTGTCGGTAAATAAGATGGCATTAACTGATGGCAATGATGGCGGTGTGTTTTTCTGTTGTGTCACGTTAAGCTGTGCAGGTTAAAAAGCAGAGCAGACAATAAAAACATGTTTGGGACAAACCGAGATCTTCCTCTTCGGCACAAAAGGACGCAGTAAACTTACTGTAGACGTGTCGTGGGACACACCCTGTTTTTTCTCTGAAAATGCTACTAAAATTGAAATTGCAAATATAAAATACGCTTAATGGAAATACGTACATTTCGGGCAAAAAAACGCTCCCATTTATCGCAAAAGAAGTTTTTACGCTCGCCAGAGGTGATCTTTCAGGTGATAAAAGCCATATCTCACCAAACTGCAATGGAAACACTTTCGCTTTTATAGGTGACGTGATGAACAACAAAGAGTCACTTCAAAGCAGCAGCAAAAAGCACTAGTGTTTTATTTATTATATAAATCTACTGTTATAAAATCTCAGCGTTCATAATGGGCTCTAATAGAGTCCACGAGTGTGGTTGTAGCTATTTGATTTGTCCTTTTGTTTTGCAGCAAGCTCGGCCCGTTCATCGCCAAGCGCCGCACGCCAAAGATCCAGGAGCAGTACAGCAAGATCGGAGGAGGCTCGCCCATCAAACACTGGACCTCCATGCAGGGAGAAGGCATGGTGAAGCTGCTGGACGAGATGAGTCCCGAGACAGGTGAGACAGACCCGGAGACCGTCCAGACACGGCCGCTTATCCCTTTGAAACCTTCCCAAAAGATGGGAAGATGGCAATCAGCAACTTAACACCGGGACCAAAAATTTGCAAAAACAAACAAAAATAAATAAATAAAAAGTTACAAGAAATTCCCTGAAAATTAGCAATAAAAGAAAAGTTTAAAAAAATCAACAATAAAGGAAATCAAATGAAAAATAATGCTGAAACAAACCATATATATATTTATATATTATATAAAAATCATATATACATATATTTTCTGTAATATAATTTTAAATATATAATGATAATCATATAGGTTTCTGGACATTTTCCCCTTTTTTGTAATAATATTTTTCTCTATTTCTCGCTATTTAAAAACTCATTTTCAGGTTGTTTTCTTTTCACATTTTACCAATTTCTTGTTTGCTTATGTTTTCCAAAGAAACCAAAGCAATCTGCTCAGATTTTAAAGGGTTAAGTGAAGAAACGACAAAAAAAGGATGTCAATCCATGTTTCAGAGGCACGGTCCTGTCTGTCAAACTCTGCATTTAAACCCAGAGACTGCAGGAGGACGTAGAGGTCCGAGCGTCTCACGGGCTTTAGATTAGGTACGAATCATCAGGGAAGACGCATCACGTAAACATTTCTTTAGTCTGACAAAAGAGCCGCTGTGTTTCCAGCTGCTGGACTTTTAAGCAGCAAAGCGTGTGTGAAGTGCAGATAGTGACACAGTGGAGGAGTGTCTCGTCACATGGCTGCACACACCTCACTGATAAAAAAAACCAAACTGCCATCTGAAGACTGAGCACATGTAGCGTGTTAGTGTGTGTTAGTGTGTGTTAGTGTGTGTTAGTGTGTGTTAGTGTGTGTTAGTGTTCAGCTTCTCAGAGAGTCAGAAAAAGCATGAAATTAGATTTTAGTAATTTTCCACTTTGCTTCGGTTTCCAGATTAAAAGACATTTTTCATTTAAGTGGTGTGCATCAGGCTTTTTGCTGCGTTGCAGTTTCCGAGTTGGGAAGTCGTTCTTCCGGCTTGGTTGTGTTTATTTGCTTCGAGGTCGAAAGTGGGAACAACATGGAAGCTACAAAAAAGATGGGCTGCATTTTAATGCTAACAGTGTTTAAACAAGAGGTTGATAGCTGTTTCCAGTTTATTTATGTTTTTATGTATTTATACATACATTATACATTTTTTTAAACATTTTTTTTAAATATGATATACGAATTATATATATACTGTATATATATATATTTTATAGAACACTATTTTAAATTTTTTGATTTAACATATACAAAAGACTTAACAAGTGTAAATGTAAAACACATATCTGTTAGACAAACAACAAATAAACAAACAATCATATCGTCTCTGGCAACTGAAAATTCCAATTCTTATGAATAATAATAATAATAATAACTGACACCAACTGTAAAGATAAAATAAAAATGTGTAAAAATGGCAATAAAGATCATATTTGTATTTTTTAATAACCATTTTTTCTCAAACAGTAATGACTTTATATGACGTGGTCGGCAGTAATTGACTCCGTATGTCTCGTCAGCTCCTCACAAGTTCTACATCGGTTTCCGGTACGTTCACCCGCTGACGGAGGAGGCCATCGAGGAGATGGAGAAAGACGGAGTGGAGAGAGCTGTGGCCTTCACACAGTACCCGCAGTACAGCTGCTCCACCACAGGTGACGCTCACACACGGCACGGACACAGGAAACGAGATCAAATAATACGCAATTAAAAACAGACAAATTTAATATCCTCTGCACAGCTGCTTCATGATACAGTGATTTTGTTTCGAAGTTAACACGTTTCCAAAGACTATATGTGCTGAATTCATTAAATCTTTGTAGAAAAAGAAAAATTGTGAGATAAAATAGACTTAAGTGACCGTTAGTGTGACCGCACCCAGAGTGCAATCCACCCTGTTCCCCTCTGATAAACACACTGGCTCCTACACACACACACACACACACACACACACACACACACACACACACACACACACACACACACTCTTTGTGTTTTTTGCAAGATGCCATTTGACAGCATCTTTGTTTATTAGAGGTGATTGTTATGTTGTTTTGTTGTTTATGGCGTCGCTGACAAAAACAAAACTACAGTCAGTGTTGATGGATCAAACATCGTACTGAAGCTTTAAAACTCTTAAAGACAGAAGAAATAAATCTGTTTCTCTCCCTTTTTTTAAATCTTTGTAAACAGCTCAGGACATGTTTATAACATTAATGTCTTTGTTTGTTTGTTTGTTTGTTTGTTTGTTTGTTTGTTTGTTGTGTAATCAGGCAGCAGTCTGAACGCCATCTACCGTTACTACAGCAACAGAGGCGAAAGGCCAAAAATGCGCTGGAGTGTCATCGACCGTTGGCCCACACACCCTCTGCTGGTGGAGGTCAGACACACACACACACACACACACACACACACACACACACACACACACACACACACACACACACACACACACACACACACACACACACACACGTACACACAGCGAAACAGCATTACCCGTCAGGCCCCTCCTCCTCCTCTCAGAGCACAAAAACAACAAATGTTGGAACATTAATTGAAAAGGGCAAAAAAGTTGTCATGACAACTAATGAGCTGAAAGTGTCACTGCTTGGTAATCATAGCAACGAACAGCTGACTGTATTTTTAGATCTCAGCATGAAGCATTCATGGTGGGAAGCAGCGAGCACTGTCAGAAGCTCTGAGGAAAATGATGGTTTTGGTTTTTCAGTAAAACAGAAAATTGGAGAAAAAAACAACATAAAATACAAATGTTCTGTGTGTGTGTGTGTGTGTGTGTGTGTGTGTGTGTGTGTGTGTGTGTGTATGTGTGCGTGTGCGTGTGCGTGTGTGTGTGCAGTGTTTTGCAGAACACGTCAGTAACGAGCTGCTGAAGTTTCCAGAAGAGAAGAGAGACGATGTTGTCATTCTGTTCTCGGCACATTCGCTCCCCATGGCTGTAAGTACCGTGAGGTACTCTTCACTAATATTATGTAAAAAAAGGACGTCAGTTAGGGGTCGATTAAATGAGCAATGATCATGTAACATTGGTGCAAAGTCTAAACATCGATCCATATAATACTCTTTCACACACGCTCTTATTTTGAAATTCTGCGTCACTGTCATGCAGCGTCAGGTGAGGAGAACGCCATTTACTCGGAGTAAATCATCAGTGTGGAAATGTTTTGTTTTTGGAGAACAGTGTAGGAGCCATGAATTCATTCAAAAAGGGAAATAATTTTGTAATATTAATATTGATCTGAGATGGTTTATATTTTTGGGATATTATTATTTATTAGTTTCATGTGTCGGGTGGATAGGAGAGAGGGGGAAGTGGGTCGCTGTATTTTTGTTGACTGCACACTAAGTTTGTGCACGTTATAAAAAGTTGATTCCTTTGCGTTAATACACTTTTGGAGGCATTTTTTGGGATCAGCGAATCATATGTTGGCGTGTCAGGTACAGACAGAGCTCATGAAACACGCACGTTGACCACGAGACACACACAGTCGACACTTTTCAACACGCTCTCACGCCACAAGTGCGTTTTCTCGCAGTGAAAAATGAATAACGGATAACTGTCACGTCACGCAGCTGCACCGTTTACACGCATCGGTGCACGAAAACATCAGATTGTATCAGAGGACATCCCGTGTAAACGGTTAACCCCGAAATCTTCAGTCAGATCGATTTCAATCAGAAAAAGTGTGCATGTAAACGCAGCTCATGTTACTGGTAAAACTACTGTTACTGCTGCTATTTGTAGTACTACTACAAGTGGACAAATACTTCTGCCGATGACTGTAGTGGAAATACTGCTAATGCTTCTTAAAGGCGTCTTTTTTTTTTTCTTTATGTTGTTACTTCTCTCTTTTACTACGAGATAATCCTTAATTAGTCCCACAATGAGGAAATGTGCAGAGTAGCAGCAGCTATAGTACGGGATAAAAAGAACAATATAATAGTAAAAAATAATTACAAATATAAAAAAATATTGAATAATAAAAAACCACCACCATTTATCAAAAACTGTCCACTGTGATTGTATGCGAGGGCCGTTCACCTGCATATGAGTCTCTTCTGAAACATCACTGTCTTTGTAAAATAATGTCGACTTTTTAAATGAAGAGGAAAAAAGTCCGTGTGGCTGCTGACGCTGCTGCTCGTGTTTCGTATGCAGGTTGTAAACAGAGGCGACCCGTATCCTCAGGAGGTGGGAGCCACAGTTCAGAGAGTCATGGAGAGACTGGGACACTGTAACCCTTACAGACTAGTGTGGCAGTCCAGGGTGAGCACACACACACACACACACACACACACACACACACACACACACACACACACACACACACACACACACACACACACACACACACACACACACACACACACACACACACACACACACACACAAAGCTCACAAATCTGGGTCCTGACAGGGAGCACATCAAGTGCCCGAGTGAATGATCCATCAAATTAAAGCGTATTTATTAGGCAATAACCGGTCGTGTCACTATATAAATATAAATAAAGCTGTGGGACCATCTAGTGGCTGTTTGCTGATCGTGAACAACAGCGGCCCAAACAACTGCCACTCTAACAATCAGTTTGTGAGTGAGTGCTACGATTTTTTCCGAGTGCAAAGTTGTCAAAATTGTAATCCAAACACGCATCAAATTGTGCTGACGTCAATATGCAAAAGAGGAATCTACAATTTAAGAAAATGAAGAAATTATGATTTCATTTAGTGAACAAGGGACGCCTAAACACGGACGGTTGATGGTTCGGCGTTACGCATTTTTGCTACTGACGTCTTCATATATGTGATATCCAGTAAGGATTGCAGCCAGTGATTCGGAGAGAGAAAGAGGAGGCTGCCAACAGAGCTGTGAAGGGATGACATATTTTTGTACGCCAAACAGGAAGTTGGCATCACACTAATTCCCTCGTCAAAAACAATATTGGATTTTCAATTATGGGCAAAAATAAGCTCTGTGACGAACACAAGTTTATGATACTTCCACAGTTTGTTTGTTGTTTGATTTAGCGCACACAATTGAAAAATATTATAAACAGATAAATCGACAAGTTTGAGTGCGACTCCGTAAAGCTGTAAAGGTGGCGAGTGGGTTGAATGTGTTTGTGTGTCAGTGTGATGGCGTCTAACGTCCCCGACAAACACTGCAGTCTGCTTTTTTTAAGACACGTAAAACCTTAAAAGTTCAAAAATCTGGGTTTACGGATGTACTTTATGTTGCAGAACAAAACGTCTAAATACCTTTATCCTGTGTCAACCACAGACCTTATTTAAGGCATTTTACCAAAAACCCATTCAAAAAACCCAGAGACTTTGAGACGAGGGAACCAGAAGTGCAAAAACAACCGTACTTCTGCGTTTCAGACTCATTACTTCACACCTCTAACATTTTTTGTGCTGCTGTCTGGCATGTATGGCTGTATCATTATGATGTCCCACCCTTTTTAAACTGCTTAAATAAAGTCATGGAAATGGGGTGAAATATTATGGATAAGTGACGGTAAAGTTTTGAAAATTCGTTGGTAACGATGTGTGAGAACAGCAGTGCTGCCAGTTTTATGTTTCTCTGTTTGCCACAAGATGGAGCCACTTGACTGTTTAATACTGCAGTGATATTAGAGCAGGAAACCTCAAAACTCTTAACCTTCAGGTCACAGCGACTCATATTTACAATGCAGTGTGCAGTTCATCTATTTAAGAAGGGAAAATGTACATTAATTTATATTTAAACAAATGGAAATGAAGCCGAGTTAGCTGCGGTGCTCGTTTTCATCGGTAGTCCCTTCCTGATGTTGACAGGCATCCTAAAATAGAGAAATAAAAAAGGAAATATAAACAAACAACAGTAAGATTTAAAAAACATAACAAAAGATCACTAGATTACTATAAGTAAGAGGAAAAATATTTATTTTGGTCTGAATTTTATCTTTAATCTTTTGAAATCTGCATCAATATCACTTCTCTTGTGCTGCCTTCAGACATCTTTAATAAGCATTTAAGACTTTGAAATGTGAACAAATTGGTTTGATTTCTTTCTAAAACATGAGGAAAAAAGGGCATGAAATTAGTAAAAGGTGACATGAAAATAACCTGAAATTTAGCTAACAAAGAGAGTGAGAGAAAATCATTAGAAAATGATCTATTTAAAATTAACTATCTATAACTATAACTATCTAACCAGAGAAAAAAAATCAATTTCAAATTCAAGAAAAGAAAAATTATTATAAATATCTATGAAAAAATGTAAGTAAAAAATAAATAAATAATAATAATAATAATGATGATTAATATAAAAATATTTAAATATATAGTTTTTATTTAGCATTTTTTACAGGTAATTTCCTGTTTTTGTTCCTTAGCTTTTTTTCTCTGATGTCCTGTTTTTTAATTTTTTTTATTTTAAATAATCAAGCCACTTTTCTCAGGTTTTAAAGGGGTTAAGACATAAATTTTGTTGATTTCATCACACGCTTGTTTTACATTCAGGTGTGAATTTTAGGAAATACCTGGACACAAACGCCTGCACACCTCCACCGTGGTTGTACTGAGCTGTTTTCACGTCCTGTGTCTGCTCTCTCAGGTGGGGCCCATGCCGTGGCTCGGCCCTCAGACGGACGAAGTGATCAAAGGTCTGTGTGAGCGAGGGAAGAAGAACATCCTGCTGGTGCCCATCGCCTTCACCTCCGACCACATAGAGACTTTACACGAGCTGGACATCGAGTACGGACAGGTGCTGGGGGAGGAGGTAAGCACGAGCAAAACTTAACTTCTCCAGCAGCTCCAGGCTGCTTTTAACGTTTGAGATGGAGGACTTTGTTGGGCTTGTTTTTGGCATGTTGGAAATGCATGTCATGTATTTACGCTTAAACCACATTCAGGGCTTGTTACATGTAGGCAGAAGTGTTTTAAGTAATAATTTTTTATGAAAATGTGTGTTTGTGAAGTACTGAGCATACAACTAGATAAACTGGCCTTGGATTATGCTGTAAAAGTTTTGTGCGAGTTTGTAAACTGGTGTTTTGATATAGTTTATATATAGTTATATATAGTTTTGCCCCTAAATCTTCAATTAATAGAGAATGTTCACATTTTTGGGATTCTTGGTTCATCGTGCAGGCATTTGAGAAAAAGTAGTTTTCCTCACGAATTTAGTGTAACAAAGGGTGAGAAATTGAGATATAAATCAATAATAACAATAACTTCATTTATACAGCACCCTTAAAAACACTTGTTTACAAAGTGCTTCAGCAGCTAAATGGTCATTTTTTGGTGAAATATTCCTTTAAGTTGGCAAAAGTGTATTTGTCAGCTGCAGTCGTGTTTCCTGTGTGTCTGTCTCTTTGTGTAAAGGCACCAGTGAGGTGACCACTAATCAATGTGACTGGTGCCACAAAGACACACACACACACACACACACACACACACACACACACACACACACACACACACACACACACACACACACACACACACACACACCATTGTTTGTAGTTGTACATTTGTGAGAAGCTTGACAAAAAAATTCACGTCATTCATTCTTTCATCATTTCAAAATCCCATTCATTCCCAGGCTTTTACCTCATGATAAAAAATACCCCAAAATCTGCTCATTGTTCAAAAAATGTCCTGCTGTTGAAAAAATTAGCCTGAAAAATAAAAAATATATTTTTTATTTTTTTAATTTATTTTTTTATGATTATTTTTTTGTGAAATTGGCTTGTTTTTCTTTTATATTGCATGATTGTATTTTTTAAAATTATTTTTATATTATTTTACTTGCAATAATTTATGTTGTACACTTTAAATTGGACATTTTTTAATATGTACTCACACCTCTCTTGAGAGTGAGATCTTTATCTTTCATGATTAAATAAAGGTTTGTATTTATCATTTTGCTGAACTAAATTCAGGGATATTGTTCAGTATGAATATTATCTGGAGGGTTTTTTGCACATAACCTGTTTGATGAAGTTCATATGAGGGTTGTTGTGTTTGGATGTTTGTTTTGTGACAACTTGTCTTTCTGTTTGTCTTCAGTGTGGAGTGGAGAACCTCAAGAGAGCTGAGTCATTAAACGGGAACCCTCTCTTTATGAAGGTACGTGACACACACACACACACACACACACACACACACACACACACACACACACACACACACACACACACACACACACACACACACACACACACACACACACACGGAGCTGACTCATCTCTACAAACATCAGAAATATTGACATAAAAGTTGGTAACCATCACAGAATATTATAGAGGACAAATGAAATGTATAAAGGGGGCAAAGTCTAAAACGCCCATTCATAAAAATTTGGATGAAACACATCCTACAAAAAATAAATAAATAAATAAATTATAACTTACATTACATAATTCTGTGTCTGGGGTGAAATATAATTTCTCAAAGATTTATATGCATAAAATAAATATGATGTATGAAATATTTTGTTTTATTTTATTTTATTTTTTGTCCTAAATAATAAAAAAATGTGTTAAAAGCCTTCAAAATATAAAACTAACAGTGTGTACTAATAATCAAAAATGTACAGCTTTCATGTTTGTTTTTAAATGTTTTTTGGGTTGTTTATTTGTGAAAATGTTGGCCCTTTATACCTTTGAAATCTGAGCAACGTGGCTTTAATTCTTTCAAAAACAAGTTAGGAAGGAAATGAGCATTGTAAGGAGAAATAACCCAAAAATTACCCCAAAAAAGTGCAAAAAAAATTACGCAAAAAAACCCCCAATAATCCAAAAAAGGAAATTTCAGTGCCTGAAAATAATAATTCTGTAAAAGTATTTTTTTGTGTGTAAATGTTGGCCCTTTATACTTTTGAAATCTCAGCAAATTGGTTTGAACTCTTTCGAAAACAGGAAGGGAATGAGCAACAAGTGCAAAAAACAACCAAAAAAAAAAACATTAGCCAAAAAAAGTGCAAAAAAAATAAATAAATACCAAATAAAAAATTACTTGGGAAAAAGTACCTAAAAATAGTAACAATTATATAAAAATAATTAAAAAATTGTAATTATGATAAATATAATTTAAGGTTCAGGGGTGTTCCTTAGCACTCTTCCCTTTCAAAAAGTAATTTTCCAAATCTGCTTATTTCCTCAAATCATTTCATGTCAAGCTTTTCGCTGCCTGGAAATAAAATAAGATGTTAATAATGAGAAATACCGACTGGATTTTTAAAAAATAGGCAGAAATATAAGAGCAGAGAAGTCAGCAGGAAAGCAGGCAGGACTGTAATAATAGAAAAGGAGGCGGCCGCAGAAGGTTTTGTGAAGTAAGTGAACTCCAGGCAGGAGACGGTCAATAAATGGATTCCTTCCTTCCTTCTCTCCTCGTCTCCTTTCTCACTTCCATCCATCCTTCCTTCCTCCTTCCCTTCATCCTCAACCCTGCAACCTTTCTCACAACAGTCGACTCCTCCAGCTGTGTGTGTGTGTGTGTGTGTGTGTGTGTGTGTGTGTGTGTGTGTGTGTGTGTGTGTGTAGGGTTTATTAAAGGAAGGGGGCAGATCAATGGGAACCTTTAGAGCTGACTACAGTAGAACTGAACCGCCCGGCTGGCTGGCTGGTCAAACCCGCCGCGCTCAGAGACCCCTCGCCAAGTCTCTGAGAGTCTGCGTGTGTGTGTGTGTGTGTGTGTGTGTGTGTGTGTGTGTGTGTGTGTGTGTGTGTGTGAGAGAGTGTATAAATCAATATCCAGAGGATGATTAGTTGGTAGTTACTGAAGGATGGTTTCCTCGGTGTGGTTTTAGTTTCTCAGTGAGCTGCATCAGTCTGCTGCCGTCTGCGAGCAGCAGCTGCTGGAAAATAAAGAAAAATACATTCATCAGAGTTTTTGCTGCAGAGCGCCGCTGATGTCAGGACTTTATTTGGTGATGAATTGCTATCTTTTACAATCAGCTCACGCCTCTTTTAGACATTCTTGCACTTGAATTTAATTTTCTCAGATTATTATTTATTTATTTAACTGGAGAAACCCGAGACAGCTGCAGCAGAAGTTACAGACAACACAGAGCAAAAATACAAAACGGAAATAAGCGATACAAAACACTAAAGAACACAAAGTAAAGGTACCACAAGGAAGGACTAAAAAGTATGTGGACACTTACTCTGATATCTATTCTGAAGTGTGTCCTTCTGTGTCCCCGTCCACAGCAGGACATCGTTAGCTTCAGTGCCGCTGTTATGGGACTGTACTTTTTTTAACAGCGGAGGGGGGGAGGCTTTTTTATTTTAACTAAATCAATGTTCATTTTGTTGTCGTTCAATATACGTACACACATGAAAAGAACGAAACTTGTCACTCAGGTCCAGCTGGGCACAGAAGAGTAAGTAAAAGAGAAAAACATGTCTTGCGTGTTTTGCAGCACCCCTTTCACATTTGTAAATAAAGAACAGTCCCTATCTCGAACCCCTGAGGAGGCTGACACCGTGACTAAGAACACACTCAACACAGAGTCCAGTTTAAGTCCAACTGAGGTGTTTACATGACGGAAAAGCTCGACCTCCAATCACATTATCTGGTGTTTTTATCCGATTTCTAGAAATTCGCTTTAGTCTGATTTCAGTCGTACTGACGCGTTTACATGTGTTTTTTAGTAAAGTTTTAAATAATTGAACTTTTTCTAACATCATGTAAAGGTGCAGACTGTCTGTCCTCATCTCTGTCTCAGTACTGATTGTGTGTCTTTTGTCCTGTCCAGGCTCTGGCAGACCTGGTCCAGTCCCACCTGAAGTCCAACCAGCCCTGTTCCCGTCAGCTGACCCTGCGCTGCCCGCTGTGCACCAACCCCACCTGCGGAGAAACCAAGGCTTTCTTCGCCAGCCAGACGCTCTCGTAGAAACACACACTCACACACACTCACACACACTCTGGTGCCCTTCCTGCAGCGATGCTACCTGTGAAGAAACTTAAGGCCTTCTTCGATTAACACACATAAACGCACACCGTCTCTGCACCCAGAGTGTCGGTTACAGAGAAAACACGAAGACCAAATGTTGTCTGCACAATCATTTTGACGTTCGTTTTATTGTATTTACACGCGAGGCGTTAACCACGAGACGTTCCTGACTTTATGAGAAAAATAACATCCAGGCACAAATTAGCAGCACTTAAATATTAATTAACTTAAAATAAACAAACGTCCTTATTTGGGGTTTTGCAGACGCCATTTGGTGACCAGATTTAAATAACCGACACTCTGCGGAGCTCGCTCACATCACATCGACGCTACAGGAAAAAGCCTTGCACTAGTTTTATTTTTGTTTATTTCAGCTCCCTTGGTTACATTCCATTTGCTTTGCCCCTGCAAACCCCCGTCAGAGACCCTGTTGCTCCTCTCGCTGGTGCTAAACGAATAACGACGACACCACACACACAAGGGATCTGATCGGTCGGCTGCTTCTCTCCTTCAGCCTTCTCACCCGTCACGTCACGCCCATCCTGCTGCGATCCTCGCAATGTGATTGGAGGAGGCTGGTGCTGCTCAGAACGCTGCTGCCTGATAGGTTGATACCACAGAGCTAAAAGGGTGACTGGCATTTTTAACCGTTTTTGTGTCTAAGTGACTAATTCGTTTTCTAAATTGGTCCAGTAGTGACCGAGAGCAGCCGAAAAAGAGGCTGAAGGGAACCGTCAGTTTCTGTCCACTAAAAGTGATTTTTGCCACTGACGGGCTCAGATATTTATTTAAATATCACCAACATTAAAGGTCCCTACAGAGAAAGACCTTCTTATTAACCCTTTGAAACCTGGATGGACATCAGTTTTTCTTGTGCTACATTCAGACATCTTTCACAAGCATTTTAAACCGTTAAATCCAGAGAAAAAAGAGGTTTAATTCTCCTCAAAAACATGCGAAAAGGCAATAAGCAAATCGCAAGAGAATGGAGAAAGGTGACAAGAGAAAAGAAAAAGAAAAAAAAGTTTAAAAATGAAAAATGAAGAGAGGAAATATATATTATAAAACTGCCCCCCCCCCAAAAAAAAAACAGGGAAAATATCCATAACTCATATTTTTGATTATTAGAATTATGTATTTATTCAAAACATATTACAGAGTATATGATTTTTTTTATTTTTTAGCACTTTTTCAGGTCATTTCCTTGTTGTTTTTTTTTGTTTTTTTACTTAGTTTCAAGAAACTTTTTGGTAACTTTGCTATTTTTTCTGTCATTTATCCTGAAGCTGCTTCCATGTTTGTGAAAGAAATTAAGCGGATTTGCTCAGGCTTGAAAGGGTTAAACAGTAAGATCCTTTTTTTAAAACCAGAAACAGCCGTGAAATCACCAGACTCCGCTGCAAAAAACAGTTAATTCATCATCTTAAAACACACTTCATTAAAAAGGCAACAGAACCGCGATAAAACTAACAAAAGCCGCCTTGGTTCGTCTTTTAACTGTTCCAACAATCACCAACTTAAATTAACCCTTAATTCACCCAGTTAGAGGTGAAAAGATGCTGGTTCTGTACACACTAAAATACTGTTTATTTAAATGCAGTCTGGCGGGTTTGACGACTGCGATATCGCGGCTGTTTCTTGTTTAAAAAAAAAAAGGTCTGTCGCTGTAGAGATCCTTTCCAAAATGTTGCCAGACACTAAAAACAGTCTGTCAGTGGCAAAAAGAAACACTTTCAGTGGACGTAACCGCCGGCTGCAGCGTTCTCGCTCAACAATGGACCAACTTCCAAAAACTGTTTTCCATTAGGTGCTTAGAAACGAGAAATTGGCCAGGTTGAAAAATGCCAAACTTACCCTTTATACCGAGAGAAAAAAGCTGTTTAGAGGGAATTACGCGTCTGCTTTAGGGATTCAAAAGAGTTAAAGTTAAAAACTATCCTAAATCCTGCATCTGTTCTGTGTTGGTGCTTTACAGGGATAACGAAAAGCTTCGAGCGAAGGCGTGATTTCTGAGTGTATGCTGTCGGGACCTCTCAGGGCGAAATAATGTTCGGAGTATCGTGAGATGGTTTACAAGTTCGTTTCTGTACAAATTCATGAATATGTTTAATTTATACTCTTTTTTTTGCTTTTTGTTCGCTGAAATATTAATCATTTTGAGCCTCTGCCTCCGCTGAAAACTCAAAAAGTGAAAAAGGGAAAACTGTTGTCTCTCACAACAAATGGACTCAAACAATTTTTAAATTTGGGAGGAAATGACTCAGTTAATCAATATGAATATAAAGGAGGCGTGTTATGTTTTTGCTGTAAAATACAATAAACGCAATGAAGAGTGCAGCTTCCTGCTTAAGTTTACACCTCCGAAACGTCCCGCAGTATTCCAGCTGCAGGAGGAGGAAGCTGCCAGTGTGTCCAATGATACCCATCACGGGGTTTTTGATTGATATTATTGATGGGAACAAATGCTGCTGGTTTTTAAATCTGTACAAGCACGACAGAAGTCTTTCCCCAAAGAAACTTTTGCTTCACTTGTTAAAAAAAAACCCCAAAAAACCCCACAAAGCTTTGTATCATATTTAAAAAGTGAGCGCTCTGCACATTTATTTAATGTTAAATGCACATTTTCAGCTCGATCTGACCCGTTTTCAGGCTTCGGTTGAGATCAGACTCCAGTTTTTTAGACTTCGTGGACAGATTTCAAAACCTGCCGGCACAGTTTCCTAAAATGTTTCATTTTCCCAGCCAGCTGCAGCGCGGGGACGTCTGTAGTTTCGTCTTTCAGTCGTCTCACTTTGAGCTTCAAAGCTAATTCTGTGCAGAAACTACTGTTCATTACCAACAATGATCTAATGCTTCGATTCATCAGCATCAAAGCAGATGTTTGATTTCCAAACATATTTAGTAAAAGAACAGAAAAGGCCTTTGCTGACTGCTGCGAACACACCGAATAGGCCGCGCAGTTTCAATCTGAAGGGATGAGACGAAATGCTTTTACATTTATTTCAGATATTATATCTTTATACTCGCGAAAAGAGCAGAAAATTTACTGTCGAGGGCTGCGGGAAAAGCATAAAAGAGCCTAAAACTACAGAGATGCTGGAATTATCTTTTAATAGCAAGATGCAGTTCATGTTCTTTAGAAAACAAAATGTGGAGAGAAGTAGCACAAATAAGTGGTTTTAATGTAGATGGCCTCGTTTTTGCCTAAACCTCAATGCAGTTTATTTCCATCCCCTCACACCTTCCTGATCACAATGCAGTTACTAATGTGAAATGTAGTTAGTCATTAATTAAATGTATTTTTCGCCATCAGGTGCTAAAGCTCCAGAAAATGTCTTGAAATCCACAAGTTTGATCCTATCTGCTGTCCCAGTCTGAATGACACTCCCGAAAAATGTGTAAATGACAAAAAAGGGCAGTAACTCGACCTCTGACCCTGCTCCTCATCTCCAGTTCTTGTCCTGTTATGCCATGATAATGTGCCTTTTACACTGGCTGACTAGAATACTGAACTTGTGCTTTATGTTCATTTTTTTAACATGCGCTTAACCAAAACGCTGACGGGAAAAATCCGCCCCAAAATTTGTGTTCACGTGTTGCTGCTGTGATCTCGGCCATCGGCGGCTGTTCCTTCCCACGTTGCAAAGAGGAAAGTTGCAGCAATGTGACGTTGTCGCCCGCAACCGAGTCGAATCACAGGCGGCTGGTTTTAGAACGTGAAGCACGTCACGTGTTTAATTGGCCAATCGGCTTGTAGCAAAGCAGCTTTTCAGGTCAAAATGACCGCAGACGGCCTGTTTAGGGTGTGGCATTATGGGTCGCTGTATTGTGCACGCACATTCTCGTTGACTGCTCAGCTCTTTGGAACCTGAACAAATTGGCCTGATTTCTTCAGAGAAATACAGAAAGAAAGAAATGAGCGACGGCAATGAGCGGAAATCCCAAGAAAATTTAATAAATAAATAAATACTTGTAAAAGGTAATCACTTGAAAATTAGCTTGGGCAACATAATTTGATATTAACAAAAAAAGGAAACAAATGTCTAGAGAGCTATATTTATAGTTCTTGTAATTGTATTATATTTTCAAAATTATGTTACAGAAAAAAAAGAATTATTTTATTTTATTTTCACACTTTCTTAAGGTCATTTTCTTGCCTCTTTTGGTCTTTGTTTGTACTTTCTAAAATTAGTTTTTTGTAACTTTTTACTGATTTCTTGCTAATTTTTGGGCAATTTCTTGACTTGAAAATAAGTTTTGGGAAGATAATTTGATATTAACTCCCAAAACAGAAAAAATGTCTTGTAATGAGATATTTATAGATCATGTTACATAAAAAAATTAATTTATTTTTAATTAAAATTTAATTAATTTTTCTTTTTTGGTGTGCTTATTTTAATTTAATTTTAATTTTAATTATTCTCCTAACTTTAAGTAATTTCTTAGTAAAAAGTTGCTCACTGCCTTCTTCCCGTGTTTTTGGAAGAAATCAAGCCATTTTGCTCAGTTTTAAAGACTCCTTGAAGACATTTGGGGCCTTTAGCGTCTCGCTTTTGGAGCTTTTTTTCAGTCCTACATTGGGCCATGATGAAAGAGAGACGTTAAAATTAAAACTCTTTTTCTCTTCATGTGTAGCTTCATTAGACGTCATACAAGTACTTCAAATTTCCACCTCTGTGTTAAATGTTTTGAAAATGGAAATGTGCTGTAACCATTGGTACCCGGCAGCGATGCTTGCATGAGTTGCACAGATTTGGTTGGTTTATGTTTCTGCTTCCGCAGTGCGATGCGTACGGCAGCGCACTCAGCGTCGCTGCTTTCAGCGCTCTTCCACAGGTTTGAAAGAGCTGCGTTTGTTTTCAGAGGAATATTTTAATGCTGCGTGTTAACAAGAGCTGCTGGCTGATCCCACAGACACTGAGCTAAAGTGATTTGGCTCTTATAAAATACCATCAAACAAATCAGCGAGACGAAACTAAAATTCCTCTGAAACCCAAACTCACCTAACCGGCAAACTGAGGTCACAGCAGGAGCGTGCTGACGTCTGCGTTGGGCGGGTTTTTCCTCCAGCAACACATTTCCTCATTTTATTTAATAATCCTCCGTGTGTTAAGAGGTTTGCTCTGTGTGTGTGTGTGTGTGTTTATCTGAAATTCATTATGCAGAGTTTGTACATTTAAAAAAGGCGCTACAGCTTTGCTGCAGCTCTGGAGTCTTTTTTTGTTGTTTGGAATTATTTATTTTTGTTTTTTTATTTGTTCCAGACCACAAAAACCATCTTATCTCCGCTGTTCAAACAGGTTGTTTTTTTTTTAAATATTTGAGAGACATGGTATTAGCAGTGCGATTACACATAATGATGAGTCTTCCTAAAAATAAAATATTATTTAAAAAAAGAAAAACAACTGCTGGCTTTTGTGTGGTTTCTTCATGAAGCCCAGAAATACAAATTTAGATGAAAGTTGATGATGTTGAGAGTATTTTTGTTTCAGGAGGTTTCTGGGATTTTAGGTCATTTTTTAGTTTTTAGGACGCTTCCAGAATGTTAGAGCGTGTCTTGGATTTTAGGATGTTTCTGTGTTTTTATGAAGTTTCTCAGATTTTAGAATATTTCTCAGATTCTAGGACATATCTCAGATTTTAAGGACATTTCTCAAATTTTAGGACATTTCTGAAATTTTAGGACATTTCTGAAATTTTAGGACATTTCTCAGATTCTAGGACATATCTCAGATTTTAGGTCATTTCTAGGAGTTTAGGACATTTCTCTGATTCTAAGACATTTCTTAGATTTTAGGACATTTCTCAGATTTTAGGGCGTTTCTAGGATTTTAGGATGTTTCTAGGATTTTAGGACATTTCTCACATTTTAGGACATTTCTCAAATTTTAGGACATTTCTCAAATTTTAGGACATTTCTAGGATTTTAGGATGTTTCTAGGATTTTAGGACATTTCTCACATTTTAGGACATTTCTCAGATTTTTGGACATTTCCCAGATGTGAAGACGTTTCTAGGATTTAAGGACATTTCTCACATTTTAAGGACAATTCTCAAATTTAAGGACATTTCTCAGACATAGGACTTTTCTAGGATTTTAGGGCGTTTCTAGGATTTCAGGACATTTCTGTGATTCTACTCCATTTCTCAATTTTTAGGACATTTCTAGGATTTGAGGACATTCGAGGGTTTAACTCATCTTTTTCACTCCTCTTCTTCACTCATTTCTTCCCCATCTCTATTTTCTCACCTGTTTTCTCCTCCTTTTATCCCATCGTTTTCCCACCTCTTCTTTCACCTCTCTCCCTCCTCACCCTCTTTTCTTTTCCAATCTTCTGTCCTCCTCCTTCCTCCTGCCTATTCTTCCACCTCCTCTCCCGTCCTCACCCCTGTTTTTCCTCCTTTTCCAATCTTTTCCTCATCTTCCAGCTCCGACTCCCCTCCTTCCCCTCCACACCTTCACATTCATTCCTATCTCGTTCTCTCCCCCTCCACCTCTCCTCCTCCCCCTCCCTCCATCTTTTTTTCCCAGCAGTCCCCTGCGGTGTTGCAATCACCTCTGCTGCTGTTGATTAAGCTGAGAGAGATTGGCTGTCCACGACCCAATAACCCCTGAGGGCGCCGGGCTGGGCGCCTCCTCCCCTTTTCTCCCTCCCCCTTGCATCTGAGCCAGCTGCAATCTCTCCTTTCATTTTAATTTCTTCTTTTTTTCTCTCCTCACCTTCTCTTTCCTCTCGTCCACCTCCCTGACCTTTTTTCTCCTTTCATCTCTTCCCTTTCCTCTTGTATCTTTGCCTCCTCTCCTCTTGTTTTCTTGTCTCTTTGTTTTTCCCTCTTGTTCTCGGTTTCCTCCGCAGAGATATTCTGTCATTTCCTACCTCTCCTCTTTTTGTCTCCTCCTCCAGATCTCATAGTATCTTCTCTCTCGCTGTCCCCTTTGAGCTTTTTCTTTTCTTTTTTATTTTTTTATGGACAGCTATTTATGCTACAGAACTTAAATCGAGGCAGTTAAATTTCACCTACTGTGTAGATTTTCTAAAATGTAAGAACTTTGTACAATTTGGGAGAGATAAAGTGTGCATGTAAAGGTTCTGTAAAATATTTTGGGAGGAGGAAAACAGAATAGCAGTAAGAATAAAACAACAAATTAAAGTCATTTATCCAATACCTCTACAAAATCTGTCCGTAAAGGTCTTACATATGTCGTACAGGATTATTTTCTATAACATAAATATCATTTATTATATCTATGCACTCCTGTAGTGTGGGAGGTTCAGGAAGTATCCAGCGCCTTCTGAGGGCTTTATTGCAAATCAAATTACCAAACATATATTTATCAAATCGCTTTGCCTGAAAATAAACACTCCTCTTTCATTTGCTCCTTATTTCCTCTTCTCTTCTCCTTTTCTCCTCTGATTTATTTCCTCTCCTCTCCTCTCCTCTCCTATTTTCCTCTTTTCTCTTCCTCACCCCTCCTCTGGTCTGCAGTCTTTGAGCTCTTGCGTGATCACACACCTGTACATTTATTGTGTGCTAAAACTGAAAATCAAAGGTCAGCTTGCTGCTTTTTTGGTCTGTTTGCGCTCACTGTGACCTCTGTTCAGTTACACTTCAAACAGTCTGCATGTCAAAGTCCAGGCATGTTTTAGATCTTTTTTTCAAATTTTAAATGCTTGTCCTCATGTTTTAAAAAATCAACGTTCATTTGATAACATTGTCAGAACGATCTTTGTGTTCATGGATCTGCAAAAACAACCGAAAACGCCGTACCACCATGCACACGTGCAAAGTGCAATCGTAACGTCACCGTACTCAAATGATTGGCGTGTTGCCAGTTTACACGGCGTCAGGAGGGGTTACGTTTTCCAAAAATGACACTCTGGAACCCGAGCAGTCAGTGCATTTCCAGCTGCATTTGTGCCACCAAACAACGGTGCCTTTTAGTGAGCACAAGGCTGTTTTTTAGCCAGCCATTGCTGCATTTCAAGCTGTGTTTCTTCCCCAAACATTGGTGTATTTTAGTGAACTGTTGTTTTACAGCTGCGATTGTAGCACCAAATATGGGTGTTTTTTTTAGGGAGCCGTTGCTGAGTTTCAAGTGACAAGTATGTCACCAAACTTAGATGTTCTTTCGTATGCCATTGCTGTGTTTCCTGCATTAATTGCACAACCAAACGTGGATGCTGTTATAACGTGTCATCACTTCATTTCTAGTAGTGAAAACCAAATTTTTATTTTTATTTTTTCCTGAGCTGACTCTGTTTCCAGCTACGCTTTTAACTCCGTTTATACCACCAATCATGGGTGTTTAAAGCCAAAATATGATCTTTTCCTCACCATAACCAAGTGGTTTTTGTGCCTAAATGTGCTGACCAAAGCTTAAAGAAAGCAAAAGTTTCAACGTATCTGCTGCATAAAACCAAATGTTACATTTCATCATTTACAAAAACACACCAGCGTTTATCCTGGTGATGGTTTGACCTCCAGGAACACAGACTGAGAAAGACCTCTGCTGTTGTCTCCTCTGTCTGAGCTCCTCCTCGTCCCGTCTCACCGCTCCTCTTCTCCTCTCTCGACCTCCTTATTCACTTCTTCCTTTCTCCTCTTTTTTATCCCTCCTGTTGTCTTCTCTCTATTCTGACTCTCACACCTCTCCTTTTTGCTTTTTTCATCTTCCAATTTGTTCTCGGATGATTTTGAAATATTTTCTTTTTACTGTCTTCTCCCTGTCTGGTGGCCCGCCAGCTCAGTGGGGGAAGGGCTGTTCAGGACGAACGGTGTGTGTGTGTGTGTGTGTGTGTGTGTGTGTGTGTGTGTGTGTGTGTGTGTGTGTGTGTGTGTGTGTGTGTGTGTGTGTGTGTGTGTGTGTGTGTGTGTGTGTGTGTGTGTGTGTGTGTGTGTGTGTGTGTGTGTGTGTGTGTGTGTTGTGGTGACTGCAGGCTGCTAGTAATTGAAAAGCCGGGACGCCAGCGCCTGCAACCCCGTGACCTCCTATTGAGAGAACGACCATTGATTTCTACACAGAAAGAGAGAGAGAGGGAGAGAGGAATGAATGAAAGAGAGAGAGACAGGACCCAAAAAAATTGGGAGAAAAAAGAGTGAGAAGAATGAATGTAAGAGGCCAGGGGGGAGAGGAGAGGCAGATAAAAATTAAAGGAATGCATCACGGTAAAACTGGGAAGGAGGAGAAAGACGAAAGGGTGGAGACAAAGGAACGGAGGAGGCAGACAAACAAGAGAGGAGGGGAGAGAGGAAATGGGGTAGAGAAAAATTAAAAACTGAGGTAGGAGATAAAAGAGTAAGGAGAGATGATAGATGAGGGAGAGAGAGAGAAAAAAAGGGGTGAAAGGAAATAATTAAACAACAGCTGAGAAGAGAAAATTCAGGAGAGAAAAGGGAGAGAAAGAAGGAAAACATGCTAACTCAGCAAAAAAACTGATAGGGAGCAGGAGAGAAAACTTTCATGAGGATACAAGGAAGGATTGAAGGAGGGAGGAATCAGTGTTGTAATAAATGAGGAAATTTTAGTTTAATGTCAACATGCATGAGGAAAGAAAACGGTGCCTGTTCAAAACGAGCCTGTTTGCCATTTTGCACTGTTTACATTTGCATGAAATTTTGTCATGTATGAATTCTTGACCTAATAATTTCATTGTTAAGTCCAAGTGGACGTTTGTGCCAAATTTGAAGAAATTCCCTCAAAGTGTTCTTAAGATATAGCCTTTACGAGAACAAGCTGAATGCGGTTGAGTGACCTGAGTGACGTTTGTGCCAAATTTGCAGAAATTCCTCTAAAATCTTATTGCGATATTGGTTGAATTTGGCATTTAACAGCAATTTCAGTGTAACAACATTTTAAAATTACAGTTTTCAATGTGAGGTTTACAAAAAGTGTCAAGATTTAAAGGTTTTTCTATATTTTTTTTTTTTAAAAAAACTGCACATTACTGTTAGAAATTGGCAGTATTTTTACAGCAATTTCAATGTTACAACTTTTCCCATAAAACAACAGTTTTCTACAGTTGACTGTGAGGTTTATATTGTAATATTGGCTGTAATATTGTAATAAGATTTACAGTGTTTTGCTGTATCTTTTTTTTATTTTTTATTTGCTGCAGTGCTGACCTGGATTTGTTTGTGTATGTCCCTGCAGATTTTGTTATGAGCGTACTCAGAGTAACCAGAATAATAGTTGTTTAGCAGTTTCCTCCGCGGGCTGATCTGTCACTGCAGGATCGTGTTAATGAACATTTTACAAACGTTTAACGCGAGTCGCTCTCTTGGTTCCCACCCTTTGTCCCCCTTATCAGGCATCTGACCCACAGGTAATAGAAAGACAATGTCACCAGATTAACGGCTACAGAATGGACTGCTGTTTCCATGGCAACGGAGGGAGGAAGAGAAGCGGGAGGATGGGATGGAGTGATTAAAAGAGGAGAGGGGGGAGGTTAAAGGGAGAGAGAAGTGACGAGGTGGATTGATGAGAGGAGATGGGTGCCGGGATGATTGCACAGAGAGAGGAGAAGAATGGAGGGACGAGAGACGTAGGAAGAGACGGGGAAGGTGATAGAGTCATTAAAGACAGAGACAGAAAAAACTAGATGGACTGACAGATGGAGAGGTTGAAAAGAAGAGAGGGAAAATGAGCAGGCGAGAGGAAAGACTGACCAGACTCAAAAAACAAAATACTGGATCACATTAAACTCAAAACATTCGTGTAGAACGTGTCTTGCTCGGGGGCCACTTATGCAAAATGACAGGAGGCTAGGGGCCAGTTGCAGTGGCCCCATACATGTTTTGGATCTTAGGGCATTTATAGGGTTTTAGCATATTTCTAGGACTATTGAATATTTCTAGAATTATAGGATATTTACTGGACTTTAGGATGTTTCTTGTATTTTAGGAAATGTCTAGGATTTTGGGAAGTTTGCAGCACTTTAGGACGTTTATTGAATTTTAGGACCTATCTCGGATTTTAGGACATTTCTTGGATTTTAGGAAATGTCTAGGATTTTGGGATGTTTGTAGCACTTTAGGACATTTTTAGGAATTCCAAGATGTTTCTGTAGGATTTTGGGACATTTCTAGCATTTAGGACTTGTCTGCGATTTTAGGAAATATCCAGGATTTTGGGAAGTTTTAAGGACTTAAGGACATTTTTAGGAATTCCAAGATGTATCTGTAGGATTTTGGGACATTTCTAGGAGTTCAGGATGGTTTTAAATTTCCAGGATGTTAGGGCATGTCTATAGGATTTTCTGACATTAGATATATATGAAAGATCAATATATATATATATACTGTATATATCTTTTTTTTTATTGTAACATATTGGAGTATATGTGATTCTGAAAATGCTTCAATGTTTTGTGAATAAGCAACTAAAAAACTATTTAAAAAATGTTTTATATTTTATGTTTTGTAAGAACAGATGGACAGAGACAAAGGCTACAATTCAGCAAAAATGGTACAGCGACACTACAATACAATTAATAATACAATATAATAATTAATAAAAAACAAAAACAGAGGTAATAGAGACAAAAATAAGAATTTGAAAAAGATAAATTATCACATGGGCAAAATGGTCGGCATGTGATCGATGTTATTTACTTATTTTTGCTTGTAATATGTCAGTTTTAACTGTATTTTTGAACATGCTTTAATAAGCCAATGAAATCCCGTCATGACGTTATTACGTAATGACGTAGGCTCTGTTTCAAACGTGAAGCGCGTGATACGTTGGTCGGCGAAGCGTAAACACAAAACAGGAAGAGAAGCTAAAGGTGCCGCTTTACTGCAAATAATACCCTCTATTTCGACTTTTTTTCTCCAAAAACAGGCGGAAATGTGCGGTTTTATTGTTGGGGGGCGCTGGGCGTTAATAAATGAGGAGCAAATGTCAACGGGGGACTCATTTAGATAAAACACCGGAGCTGCAGAGCTACCTGACCCCGATGCTAACTGCGGTGCTAACGTTAGCTCAAGTTCGCAGGAAGATGTTTTGGGAGAAAAATGCATTTGTGGACGGTTTTTGCGACTCGATACTCTTTTCTAAGATACCCAGGATTAAACACACAAAACACGGATGACGGAGAAACGCCAAAACCGAACCCTTGAATCCGACCTGGACCGGGATTTGGACTTTGAGGACTTGTCTTCGGAAAGAGCAGAAGAAAACCGGCGGTTCAGGTAGGACGTTTTTCACTGCTGTGTCGTGTATTTGTGGCTCTGTGCGATATTTTATGTTTATTTGGGAAGCTATTGTTTCATGTTTTGTTGTTTTTACGCTTTGCACGGTATGCACTTTTCATTATTTATTATTTCATTTAATCTTTGGGATTTCCAGCTCAGCTCCTAAAATAAAGCAAAAATACACAATGTAAACAAAATTGTTACTTTCACGCTGTTAAGTGCAAAAAATAAACAAGCAAACAAAAAAACTATTCTGCAATGTTTGATCCCATAACCATCAGAGGATAAAAACATGCATTATATAATTTTTTAGCGTCATTCTTGGCTTTGCCTCAGAGTTTGTCATTTTGACTATTTTCTGCCTGATAATATCTTTTATATTTATTATTGATTTTTTAATTATTATTATTTTTATTTTTTTACCATATTTGGCATATGGAGAAAACAGATGCTATTTCCACAGTGTGCACTGTAACAATCAATGTTGCTGTAAATCATTGAAATCTCATAGGTTGTAATAATAATAATAATAATAACATTATGGTTATTGTTATTATTATTATTATTATTGTTAATAATAATAATAGTAACAATAAAACCTTGTTAGCATGCAGTATATTGAAAATAATTAATTTAAGTACAGAAATTAAATGTACACCAGAGGAATTGTTTCAAAATCTGATGAAACTGATGTTAGCTACCACCAACTTATCATTTGCAAGCTAACAAGTTACTCATTACAAAATAAAAGCAGCATGTCATTCTCCAAAAATGTACATGAATTTGTGATAGTGTAGGGAAACACTGAAGCAATGCCACTACAATAACTCAAGTACTGTATTAAAAATAAGTTCAGGTTTGAGATACTTCTACTTTAGTTTCAGTTTTATGCAATTTTCTATTTCCTTCCCACTACATATCAGAGGTAAAAGTTATACTTTTTACTCTCTATCAAAATATAAAAATCTGAAATCTAATCCTATGAACCTGCAATTTTGTTTCCTGTCAGGATATGCTTGTTAGAGAAAAAATAACAGGAGGATAAGTTGTACATGGATAAGACCATTGTGATTTCTTTATTGATTTTTTTTCTTCTTTTATACATAGAGTGGAACAACATTAATTCTCCAAATATCTCCTTCATGTTTGATCATTGTTTTATTCCACACCACAAGTTTTCAGTCACTTCTCTTTTTCTGTTCCAACCAAATGTCAAAAAATAAAAAACAAAATGCATCATTTGATTTTTGATTACTGTATGACAACCATGAAAAAATGGTTTAAAATAATAAAATAAAAACAAAAGAGAAAAAAGAAAGGGATGAAATATTGTTTTGGGTTATTTGAGCTTTTGGCAGGAGAGCGTATGATTAAATAAGTTCGTGTAGATGTTAAGCTCAAGGTTAGTGTGTTGTGAAGCCTCTGGAGGCCCTCACTAACTTATAACAGTGGACTGATTGTGAATTTGTTTGAAAACATGGATCTGCCGCTTTGACCTTTGACACCTAACTGTTGTTTTTGCTGATGTTGGAATCAAAACTTTTTTGATTTGTTCTGAATGTAACTCTTTCTACATGGAAAATACAGTAAAATAATGTTAATTTAATCAAATTGGTTTCGTATGGAGCCCCTGTACGTTCTGAAAGATGATACTGATGATGGTTTAAGTGTTGCAGCCGTGATGAGGCACCCCAAAAGCTGAATTACTGTCAACCTCAGTTTACAGAAAGCAAATTTTCAGTGTTTACTTCCTTAATCTTTGTGCCAAAACTCATCTGGAACATCTAAACTTAACCATTTGAAAAAGAAAACCTACAAAAGAAAAAAAAAGAAATTTGTAAGTTTTTAATTGTCAAAATATTTTCCAGTCAAAAAAAAAATTAGGCATTTCTGTTTTTAAAATTCAGATGGCTCTTGAGGCTCTTAAGCTAATGGGAACGGAAGACAAGTAGGACTGGAAGTGCTCTAAAATGTACTTTCCTTTAACGAACACTGAGTGGACTTAAATAAAAATAAAAAAACACTGAGACGTTTATTATGGCCTTTAAACACTGGAGTTCATATTATTTTTTTTAATACTCCTGTCTATTAAAACTCAATCTTGCTACAGGGTTCTGATGCTGAACCAACTCAAATCCACATAAAAACAAAATTATTGGTCATCCTGTTCATTGGGCAATTTGTTCTCTCACTCTTTCTGTTCAAAGATGGCGATCAGCTCATTTTTTTGGCCGGTTTCAACTGTATTTGTAGAATTCTGCATGATAAAACCCAGAGAATATTATTAGTCTGTCCAATTACAACTGAGATCTACGTTTTTCAACACATTCTCACTCCCAACTCTTCAAATACTGATGCTTCGTCATGACCTTAAAAATATAACGCCCTAGGTATCAGGTTTGCAGTGTCATACTGGGTTCAGGGTAAAGTATACCATGTTGCTAACTGAAAAACATCAGGTATATGAAAAACAATGAGTAAATCCTTCAAAACTTTAGCATTTTGGAGTGAACAAAAAGCTTCAACAGGCACAAATAAATGAATGTACATCAGAGCAGAGCCGAACTGCGGCTTTCGAGCGCATGTAATCACCGTCAGCCGTCGGCTTCCTCAACTCAATCAAAACCATCTGTACATCCTCGGCATCGTGTTGCATTTAACTGTCACCATCAAAGGAAAGGCTGGTGTCCAAATTATGTGGCATATTTACCCATAAACTATCAGTAGCTCATGGAAAACCTCTTGATCTTTTCTCAGTGTGGACGCTGATGCTTCACCCTCTGAATTTAAACAGAAACATGGTTGCAGGTTTTGTATCAGCGAGTCAAAGGTCACACTAATGCGAGATGCAACGCAAAGTTGTGTGTGTGTGTTTATAGCATACAGTTTCGGAAATGAAATGAGAGGATGATAATGATAAGGTTAATAATAAGTATCACAATGCATTACACGGCTAGCTAATCGTAAATATACTCATGCATAAAATCTGGGCTATAGCACTGCTGTATGGATAATGTAACGGTGATGCTAGCATTAGAAAAGGAAAGGAAGGACACCAAAATAAAATGATGCATGAAAATGAACTTAAACGTGGCTGGATTTAAAACGAAACCCATGGATTTAAAAAAAGAAGCCGGTATTATTCTGGGCATCATCCAACAATGTTCCCAATCCCAAAAACTTGCACATAAGGGGACAATTTCCCCTTCAAAAGAACCAGAGACCAAAAAAAAAATAAAAATAAAAAATTAAATCCCTCAATCCTCGGCAGATGGGACAGAGAGAGAAAACCGCAATACATCAACAAGAAAGAGAGCATAGAAGAAGACAAGCATTTTTGGTTTTAGCGCACCTTTTTAACCATTACAAAAAAATCACAACTTAAAAATGTGTAAAGCTTTTTTCCCAACATTTTGTTTTAAAGTTACAGTTACCCAAAAAAAAGGAAGAAGAGCAAGTGAATAATTTATGACATACGCTATTATAACATCATCCTAACACTAGTGTCTATGAGGTATATCTGCAACAGTTTGGTAAAGAGAGCACGGTCTGCGCACAGCTCGCACACGTTTGACTCCGTGTTTTTTGTTTTTTTCATCATTTAAAGCTTTGCAACCATTTGAGGAAAGAGAAGGAGGATGGCGAAAGGGAAGGAGCTGCTTTTCCACCAAAGCTAGGTTCGGTATATTTAGACAAAAAAAATCTTATGTTTAATAAAAAAAAGTCAAATAAAACAGTAAAAATAATAAAAAAAATATTGTTATTTTGCTCATTTGCTGCTTAGACTAACTTGAAACAAACAAAGAAAAAAAATTCTTTATGAACTCAATTTCTGCTTTTCTGCACGTTTTAGTCAATCTAGCTGCAATCTCATTTTAGATCCGTGTACATGAACACAATGGGAAAAAATCTAAAATTATGATTAGATGTAGGACATAAAATGCTAAAAACACAAATCTTTTTTGTGGAAATACAGCTCAGACAAAAGAGAGTAAAGTAAAGCCTTTGGTATTCACTCTGGACTTTTTTTTTGCGTTGATTGCATTGCAAAGTACCAGAGAGCAGAGAGGAAACTCAGAGCGCTGAGGTATTTATTTTTCACAGGAGTTGAAAGTTTACAGCACAACAGAGAGGTCTAGACTTCGCTTTGGTTCAAGCAAGGCACTCATCCAAGGTTATCTCATACTTTGCAACTAAAGCGCTCTATTCGTCTTTGTTTTCAAAGTGGCCGGGGTTTAGAAGTGCAACAGCAGGAGTCTGAAAACTGGCTCCGCGAGCCACAAATTTGTCCCTCTGCCATTTGGCTTCCCTGGTTGATTTTTAAGCCAAATGCTTTTAAGAAGAGAAGCAAAATGGCAGCACTGGGTGTATCATCACAGTCGCCAGAATAAAATGTCAGAGTTGTACATTGATGCAAACCATGGGTTTGTTACATTTGTACGCTTTATCCATATGATGTAGTTGTCATGACACCAGCAGCAGATAAAAGCATGTTTTTTATGAGAGTTCAGGAAATGAAAAGCCGTGATTATAGAGGCAAAAGCGGGTGCTTTTAACAACAGCTGTTTTTTTTGTCTACCATAAAGAAGAGAATTGTGATTGGCTGTCAAACACTATGATGAACACTATGATATGAAGTAAACATTTTCTAAAATGTGATTGTTGCAGGCGTTTTGTATAGCGACAAAAGCAGGTGTTAGTGACTTTGGGACAAGTTCAGCAGTGTTTGTAACAACAAAAGCAGGTGTTTTTTAATGCAAGTTTGGGACACGTCCAGCCGTTAAAAATATGTTTTTGACGACAGTTTGAAGTATGTCTAGCGGTGTTTGTAATGACAAAAGCAGGCTTTTTTTTTTTTTTAACAAGAATTTGGGACATTTTCAGCTGTATCTGTAGCAATAAAAGAAACTTTTTTTGTTTTTTTTTGGTCACCTGGGTTTTTAGTACCAAAAGAAGGTGTTTTTTTATTACATCCAGCTCTGTTTGTAGCAACAAAAGTGGGTGTTTTTTACAGAGTTTGGGACATGTCTGGTTGTGTTTGTAGTTAATACAGCGGGTGACTTATAAAGAGAGTTCGGGACATGTCCAGCTTTGTATGTAGCGACAAAAGCAGGAGTTTGTTTTTTTTTGTCTAACATGAGGAAAATATCCAGCTGAGGTTGTAGCACACTGAGGCATTTCAGGCTGCATTTGTAGCCGCCAAACAAGGTATTTTAGGCAAAAACATGACCTTTTCTTAAACAAATGGTTTTGTGCCGAAACTTTTCCGCTACATAATGTACTAATTTAATTTATTCATGGTTTGCAGAAATGTACAATGCCATCATTTTCTCTGGCAATAGAGTTAAGTATATCGTTCTGGCTAACAAAGGCTATTTTTTACATTTAAGTTTAGAGTTCTTAATCTCCAGAAATCTTTAGTTGTTTGTCATATTGCTGAATTTGAAATTAAAACTTCTCAAAGGCTCATTTCCCAGACAAATATAGAATTTAGTATTTCTGCTTGCGCTTCCTGATGTCCAGCATTCACCTGGACCCCGCGCTTCACCTGCGTCTTCCCCCCCTCACACTCACTATTTATAAGGAGAAGAGACAATGCAAAGAGAGAAGGTGGGAAAAGAGATAAAGAGGACAGGGAGGACAAAATGAGGCATCATCATTAAGAGGAGAGAGCAAAACTCATGGAGCTGAGCGCAGACCGTACTGAAGAGGACAAAAATCTTTGGTTTCTTTGGTTTCATCAACACGATTAAAAGGACAAATGGAAAGTCAGTGAGGTAGCCTCTCTGGTTCTCACTATTGAAATAGAAAGTTTTTTTTTTCTTTTTACACACACACAAAGTCAGTCTTGGAAGCAGCTAGCTTTAAGGGACTCCTCATTTTTCCTTCCTAACGAGTGAAACAAGTCGGTGTGTTTGCATTCACGCAGTCACGCACACCGATATTCGGGTAGCAAATGGGAAACACAGCGGGCATTTTCCTGTAGAGGTGGTGTGTGTTAACATCACGTTGTTTTCTCGACAACCTGGATAAGCTCTTACGGACGCAGAAGTTGGAGATGAGCAGATTTTTGTGAATCACACTAAATTCTCACTATTTTTAAGGAATGTTAAGAGGACATGCTAACTATTACGATTCACTCAGCTGATTTTTTCTCGTGATTACAGCATAATTGTCTTTTGTTGAGTTTTACATAGCCCCTAAATGTGCACCACAAACTTGTGCAAAGATGAAAAATTTTTAGGGTTGCACACCAGAAACCTAAATTCCCACTCCAGGGTATTTTTTTGAGTAGCTACACCAAATATTTTTGATGAATAATTAAATTTGTGCTCAAAGTTGAAAAAAAAAGGGGGAAGTTGACGTATGACATCAGTTGAAGCTGCTGGTCATACGTCATCCTCCAAGCTTGAACAGGTGCACTGGCACTCTTTGCATCTGAGCAGAAAACGGATAAACAAAATTTTGAACTTTCTCGTCATTCTCATGAGCACTAAGCCACTCTGAGCCAAAGAATGAGACGCTCTTGTTAAGTGAGCTAACACAGTAGCACAAACCACACCCACTGAGCCAATGAACGATAGACGATTAGTGCTGAATTAGCAAAATGTACAGTCGCATGTGTTTATATGATTGTGACAGAAACAGGGTTGTTTCATTTTTCTTAAATCACCCAAAGAACTACGAGAATGACATGTATGTCTGCAGCATGCATGTCTGCGACAAAAGTGGGTGTTTTTTAAAGAGAGTTGTGACATGTCCAGCTGTGTTTGTAGCAACAAGTGGTTTCTTTTGGTAACAAGAGTTAAGGACATGTTCAGCTGTATTTACAGTGACAAAAGCGGGTGTTTATTAGCAATAGTTTGGGACATGTTCAGCATTTTGTATAGTGACAAAAGCAGGTGTTCTTCATCCCGAATTTGGGACACATTTAGCAGTGTTTGTAGCAATAAAAGGTGTTTTATAGCGACAGGTCACCGCATTTAATGTGGTCTGTGACTGGACTGCATGGCGCTTGCTCTGTAGGCTGAGATGCCAAAGAGGCACCAGCAGTGTCCCCCCAAAATGCAAGACTTCGACTTTAAATATGGTCTCATTGGAGTTCTTGTTTTCACATACCTTCTGTTATCTGTGCTTATATCAATGCTTGTCGCCATTTAATCTATTTAATGATGCTGATCTTGACACGTATGCCTTTACGCTAACCGAAAACCAGGGCATAACTGGAACACAGATGTATTCAGAGACCTGGATACAGTGTTGAATGTGGGGGCCCATTAATTTGTATGAGAATTGCTCAGTGGCGCATGAAGCCAAAATGGTTAAACTGCCATGTATAAAATTACCCAGATTATCCGAGGAGGGTCTACATTACTTCTGCACTGTGTGGCCCATTCAAATGAGCTAGAGAATTGCAGCTAACTTGTAATTTAGCGCTCTGCTAACTTGAATGGTGATTATTTAACCGTACAGCTCTTCTAGATTTTCCAAATGTTCTCCAACTGAATAAATTATATACTGATAGTGAAACAAGTCATTTTGCAGGGGTTGTGATGCTTAGAAAAGCGTATTCACTGATTTACAGACGACTCTCTCCCAATGTAAATTAATTTGAGAAAAGTCTTTTCGGTCCCAATTGCATTACATATCGGACTCAGGAGTTGTAATTATGCAGTTTGGCCTCTACAAATATTGGCTATAACGCTGAATGCGCTTCTTGCGGGCCTGGATTGAAGTGGGGTTTTAAAGAGAAATTTAACACTTAGTTTTAGCTTGAACGAATGCAAAAAAGTACATTTGATGCACTGAGAGAAATACAGGATTTTCTCTGGAAAAGGGAACTTCTGTGACAGTTAAGTGTATAAAATAAAACCAGGATCAATAGACATCATAATAAGTGATTGTACATGTAATTTAGTAACTCAGAGAAGTGGTTTCAAGTGGGTTTCCTTTTTACTGTTTCTGGTGTGCACCAGAAAAGTTGTTGCTCATGTCTCGTTAGGGGGCTCTGTAATCTTTAAAGCGATAAATTTTTTGTCATCATGAAATAAAAACTTATCTTTCTGTGCTCTTCAGCATTTTGTTTATGATATGAGATGCTTTTTAAAATTGTTTAATTTAGTTATGCACATGTTTGAGTCTAAAATGCAACAAATAGTTTTGTCTTGGAGAAAATGCATTTAAAAAAATCACAGAGAGCTGGATTTACCTGCCGTAATCTTTGTTGTTGGGGTGCTTTGTGTTTACTGCACATCATTTTCTAAAGCCAATATACGAATAAGACCTTAACCAGGGTTTGAGCTGCGTGGATGTAAACACACACTGTTTATTGGCCTCTCAAGGATTCCAGTTATCTTTGGTGAGTCAGTTCATGTCAACGTGTGGCCCTTACTTCACCTGATCAAGTGTCACTAGAACATCAGTCTGAAATTCATTGCTTGTTCAACAATGGTCGGCAGGATGCAAACAAATTAAAAAAACAAAACAACTGATAAATTAGCCATAAAAATCACAAGGAGGAAAAGAAAAACAGATGCAGTGCTCATCATTCAGTAGGCTATTATTTGTCATAAAGAGATTGTTTTCATTTTCTGAAAAATAAAAATCAGTACCAGGACAAAAAACTAGATTGGCTAAAAAGTGAGAGCAAGTGTTGACATTCAGCAGTACGCAGGTCTACTCTGACACTCCTACATTGTTCTGTCATTAAGTCTAAACATTCATAAAACAACATTGCATTTGCTTTTTAAAGTAAAGCTAACTAAGAATAAATTAACAGGCCTGGCGTAAGCACTGCATCTTTGATGCAACTAACATTCTTAAATACTCATAAATATTCATCAAAAAACAATTACACCTAATTAAATAACATTAAATTATTAAGTACAAAACTAGCGTGTTCTAAAACACCTCATAAATAAATACAGCATTGAACAGAAAGAAAAGGGAACGTACAGTGTAAACTTTGGCAAAGCTAATCATCAAGGGTAAAAGGGTTCAGAGGGAGATTTGGCAACAAAATTTGTTCGCTTAAATTAATTCACAATTAAAAAGAAAATTACATTAAATTAAAAAAAAAAATCACATATTGCAAAAACCTAGGAAGGAACATAGTAATAGTAGTAGACACATAAGTTTTGGCAAATAATTTTTAAGTACTTAAAAACAAACAAGCAATGAAAACCTCTTTGGGACAGTTTTTTGGTTTCATACCCATTTCTTTTTTGGTTTGGCAGGTTTAGCCTGTGTTACATCCAGACAGAACTGCAAGTGGGAATGGAAAATGGCCGCCACCCCCCTGAGCCACACGCCACGCCCCACCATTGGGCGTGGTCAGCAGGATGGGGGGGTCAGGTGGGCGGAGGATTTCTTTGGACTAGAAGCTTTACATACAGAAAGAGAGAGAGAAAACTAAGGATAAAGCTATTTGACCGATATTTTAGCAGTTTCTCTCAGCGGGCGTAGTGTTTTTTTTTGGTTCATTTATTGTTGTTGTGTATATGGAGCAGCAGCACAGTTCCTCCCCCGTAAAGAACAAGCGAATAGTTAACTTTGGACATTTGTTTGTCCAATCATCACTTTCTCTGTGAGGCTCCTCCTCCAGCATGCCGTCGTTAACAAACTGTGATAGTTTCGTAAATTTGCACTCCACCTTTTGAGGACTTTTCCGCCCAAACCAGCAGTGCTTTTCTTCATTAGCTGAAACACAACTATGCAGATTTTTTTCCCCCTTTTTTTCCATTTTGGTCTAGTACCAGGACCGAAAAATGATGCCAAAGTGGAAGTGCCAAAAACTGCAATTCCTCTAATGGTCACTTGAGACTGGGTCCAAAGGCGAGTCAATCCCCATAGACCCCCATAGACCCCCATATTAAAATATGCCCAAATAAACATGTTAACGGCCTGGTACAAAAAACAGATTTGGTCTTTAGACTAATTTAACCGTTAACGACAACTGTACAGGGGTTCATTTTTATATAACTCACGTAAGGCTTAAAGTTACGCATAATCAAGGGAATGGATGCTTTGAGAGGAAAGTGAGAAACATAAACAGTATTGTTTTTGTTTCTGTTCAGTGTGGATCTTAGTTTCTTTTTGGATTATTAATGTCGTGATTGGTAAACAGTCAAAATCCAACTCAAAACAACCTGTCTGCTCAGCTGGTTTCTGCTGAATTTGGGTTGAAAAGTTAAAAACTCAGAGGTGTCGAGTTTAACAACACTACGAGTGACTTGATGTAAAAGACGTTGATCGATCTAGGTCGCAGATCCGGGATCTGTCCTAGGCTCTTGAAGGGGTATGGAGACAAAAGAAAAAGGTGTCAGTGTGCTACTGTTTGTACAGCAGAAAATCTTTGGTATGCACTGTACGTTTCACATAGCATTACATTGTCACTCTCTCCGCAGTAGGAAGTGTGCCGGACAACAGCCAGCGTAACGTAAAAAATCCCCAGACTGGGTGGAAGCAAAATGGAAGATGGAAGCATTTCAGTTACAGCTTTTGTGTCAAACCGTATGGACGTGAAGCAGGGGAAAAACAAACCGTGCTGTTGTCTGGCAGCTCTACTGCTGGAGATTGTTGGAGGTAGACTTTGTCCTGTGGAGCAGGTAATGACTTGTGGAGGGAGCGAATAAACAAAAGACACAAACAGCGACGGCAGCCATCGGAGAAAGTTTTTTTTTCTCGTGTTGAGCTTCATTAGTTTGTGGTCATGGGTGTGAGGGATTCATCACTATGATGGCTCCATGTGTTGACGCCATGCTGGAGGAATGACCAATCAAAATACTGGATTCATTTTAAGGTCTGGAATACTGTATAGACCAATATGGGTATGGAGAAATTAAGCCAGTAGTTTGCTATCTTACAAGCAAAATATTAGAACAATTTCAATAAAAATTGAGGAACAAAGGGAATACTACTAACTTTAAAGTTGAAGTTTTGACTGCAACAGATTTAGCACAATAATAATTGTTCATTAAAGTGAAAAGTCCAGATTTTCCTTTTCGGGGGGAGGTGGACTGTGACTGGAGTTAACAGTGAATCTTTGGTTTGTTAGCTGATGAGGTTTCTGTTGTTCTTTTAACCATTTTTTACTTTGAAAAACTGCATAGGCACACGTTAAAGACACTCTTCAACCGTGAGAGACACATTAATGTTCTGCCTTTTTTCGGGGGGTTGGAGGGAAGAAAATTGTCGACGGTATCATCCGTTGCTTCGTTCCCTCCTTCCCATGTGGTTTTACCCTTTTTCAGTCCCCAACTTGCTTCCCCTTAAAGATGGCCTGACGCAACATCAGGCAGAACAAAGCTACTTCTCCTCTCCCGTGATGTCATCCTTCCCTCTATCTTCCTCCTCGTCGACATCCTCCATCCTCGACATCGTCGCCGCCACTCTTTTTTTTTGTTGTTTTTTTGTTTTTGTTTTTTTTGGTAATAATTCTCTTCCATCTTCAGTTAGTTTTTTTCCGTTTGTTGGAACAGTTAGGTGCAGAAAAAGGTTTTCTTTGGTTTCGATTTGTCAATAAATAGAAAAAGTCTCAAGTGTCCATTTTTTATTTTAAATCGTTCTTAAAGCCTTTGGCTTGCCTCTAACCAGGCTGGGACTCAGCCTGGGGTTTCTAAGGAGCAGGGGCTGCTGACTGACGCCTTTCCTTTGGTTTTGTTTCTATTTTTGGTTCGATAGCTTGAGTGAGAGATGATTGATGAGGTGATAGCGGATGATAAAGGCTGTTAAAGTGGAGCAGGAGGTGGTGGCGGTTGAGGTTTTTTAGTATTTACATAATGTGAAGGCTGTACAGCGTGACGGTATCAAAGTAAAATCAGTGAGTGTTGTGAGATTTGGTAGCGCTGGATGCTTGGTGAAGTTTGTACGGACACTAAGACAGACAAATAATTCTTGTCTGTGAGTCTCCGTCAATGTCCTTTTTCCGCAAGCATCCAACTCTACTACGCTGCAAACAAATGCCATCTTGAGTTTGACAAAAACAACTGTTGAGTGGTAAATTTCACCAACACCAACAAGGAAACAAGTTCATTTACAAGTTGAAAAGTTACATTTTGCTCTATATATGACTTTATTTGCAGCGTAAATTCCTGTTTTCCAGCCCGCTGACCCTCTGGAAGAGACGGATCTGCCAGGCATCGTCTTTAGATTGTCCTCTTTAACTATTACAAAGGCCCTGATTCGCCTGGACAGTCCGTCCTCCGTGGAGTCACACGGTTCACTGGTTCTGCTGTTGTGTCTGTATTGTGGTAAAGTTTGTGGATTGTTTTTTAAGATGGCAGCTGGAGGCTTCCAAAAAGCATCTTAGTTGAGCTGAATTTACACCAAAAGGTCAAACTTTAGGGCTTTGAGCAAAAATGTATGTTTTGATTATATCAGCTAAAAAAAAAGACAATAGTAAAGGTCTGTACGCTTCAAACAAACTCTTTCCTACATTGGAACAAAGAAGAGCTGCGTCCAACAATTGTGACAACTTTCCGAAAACAGATCTGACAATCACTCCCATTTTACACAGTGATTGGCCAGGTGTGCTGTAGTCCAACACCATGAACGCCTTCGAGGATAGATTGTCGTCATTTGTATGATTCATTGGACCTCACTCCAGTATGATGGGGCAAATGAGGCCATGTGAATCTGGTAGAAACAGTTTGGGCTTTAGATGTAGTCGGGAGGCATGTTTGAAGCATACCAAGGCCGTAAGTGTCAAACTACCTCTTGTTTTGTGCTCAAAACTTTGGCAGAAATGGCTCAAAAATCAGCATGAGCTATCATGTTTGGTGGCTTCTGCTGATTTATTGAAAGGAGCTCTTGAAGCTCTGTTGGTTAACTTTTTCTTAAATGCTTTGTGAGGTATTTTTTGACTTTCTCTGGACGCTGTGGTTTCATTTCTTTGTGAACAGGGACTTTGTCCACTTTATTTCAAGGGAAAGCCACAGACGAAGCCCTTTGTTTTTGTGTAAATCCAGGCTGGATTTTGTCACTAAACGAGAGCTGTAAAGATGCTACATGTTGGAGTTTGTACATTTAAAAATATGCTTTCAAATCTCAAATCTACCTTTTAGTTTATGACGTTTTGGACCATAGATGTGGCTCGTATTTTTAAAAATCTACAGCTTTCGTCGTCAAAAAGCAAAAGTTTTTAGTGTGAAAACTGATGCTAAGATGCTTGGTGGAAACCGCTGCCCTGATAGATGAGTTATCATGATAACAAAAATGATGGGTGGGTGAAGCCAGGGTAAACTTTGGTTAGCTTTGGTTTCGCCGACAATGTTTCGGTCAAGGTGGAAATCCAGGGAAACGTTCGGGAAATGACTCTCTAAAAGTTGTGTGTGTTTCTGTAACGCAGGTGTTATTTTCTTGTCTGCAACAGAGTGTGTCTGAGTGTTACAGTGTGTGACGACTGGTGCCGAATGGATTTCAGCCACTGTTTAGAAAAAGTGGTATCCTGAGTTTTCTAAGATGCGAAGACCCACTCGGCTTGGCAGAGAGCCCCGGTTCTATTGCAAAGAAAATGTGCTTCAAGATTGTGCTCACATATATTCATATATAATACTTCACTGAACGCTAGAAGCTGAGAGAGAAAGCTTGTAATTCTACGTGTCGGTTCAAATCATGAGGAAAGCTGCATGTGCTGAATGTTTGCGTATCTGTGTGTGTTTGTGCTTGCATATTTTGCCATTTCCGAACTTAAAAAAAATCCTCACTGCCCCCTTTAAAGAGTCCAATCAATACATCTTTCCCTTTTTTTGTAAAATTGAAGAGTTTTGTCCATATCATCATTTTGTAGAAAAAAAAGTTGGTTACGTTAAGAAAATAATCCATCAACTTCAGGAGCATACTTTCTTGTTAAAAACATTTCGGAATCAACTCTTCAGTTTTTGTCTAATGGGGGAAACAGACTGTTAGTTTTGGTGAGTTTGTCGGTTGAAATCGGAGACTGTACAGCCAAATTAACACTGTTGTTGGACAGTTTTTACTCCATAATCCAGCCATAAATTAACAGATATATAAACTGACCAGTTGGACCCGCAAACTACTGATTTAGACAGATAAACCATTGTATGTTTGATGAAAAAAACATAAAATCCACTAGCTTTTCCCGTTTTCTTTCCAAGCTATCAGATTATTTTGACATGGTTTGTTTCAACCTAGGAATGTCCTCTCATGCATCTTTGGTTTGGTTAAAAAATATATATGTAATTCACAGTCCAATGTCACCCACAAACTGTTTGAAATCAAAATGCAGCCATGACTGCACAGATTTTGCCCTACAGTCTCCGAAATCCACCAAATTTTCATTATTTTTATCTTAAATCCCAGAGTTTCTAGCACATTCTGCAGTCTTTAAGCTTTCCTTGGTTTCTTGTTTGTTTGGTTGGTTCCTAGCTTATATATTGCATAATAGAAAACATATATCGTCTTCTAGTCTTTGGTATTTGGGCTAGTGTGTCAGCTTAGGGTTAGGGTTTGTCCTAAAGGAGACATCATCAGTTGAAGTCTACAATTCACAGGTTTTTTTTCTGCAGTGAGGTTTTTATGTTTTGTAGAGTTTACCCTTCAGCTTCGTTATGGATTCACGATGGATTTGCAAAAAGGCGGTTAGGCTACAAACAAGTCGTCGCAGTGAGCAGCCCCTCTCTCAGTTTGTCACCCTCGACAAAAAACAGACAAACAAACAAAAAAAATGTAAAAAGTTTGGTTATCCTCCTCGCTTCGACCGGACGAAACCTCGACCCGCGCCCTCCCCGTATCTCCGTCGCCCTGTCCCACCCGCAACCCCTCCCTGTCGCTTCCCCTCCCCCTACTCTCCGTCTTTTATCACGCTTTGGTACAAGTGCTGGACGCCGAAGATTGGGCGCCGGGGCTGGCTCCGTCGTCTGTCCATTTGTCCAGGCTCCGGCGGCGGGCGTTCATGAAGAAGTTGCTGACGGTGGTGAGTTCGAGGCCCAGCTGCTGCGAGATGGTGAGCTGCATCTCCTTGGAGGGCCGCTTGTTCTCCTTGAAGATAGCCAGCAGGGTGCGCCGCTGCAGGTCGGTGAAGACCAGCCGCGACTTCTTTGGTGTGTTGTTGCGGTCCTTCGCCGTGTCCTGCTCCTTTCGTTTGCACGCTGCGAGGAGGAGGGAGAGGGGGGAGAGACGGAGAGGAAAGCATCGGAGAGGAGGTGGGACGATGGGAAGAAGAGACAGAAAATAATAACGTTAGTGTTGTTTGTATTATTTGAACAACAGTCAGTATTTGAGGAGGATTTAGCAGCTTGTCTTATATGAAACAAACTGAAGGTCTTGTTAACAGAAGTTCAGGTTAATGTTTAAATGTGATGTCTGTTTCGTTTGTCTCTTTCACTCCGTCTTTGCTAAACTTTACCAACAACGTTCCAATATTTCAGTGATTAGGACATGACAGAATCATGAGAAGTGACATGCACTGCGTTTTACATTTCTGCACGCAAACATGTAATTTGTACGTTTCGTAAGTATCATATCAACATTTCTAAAGTGATGTCGTGTATGAGCTGACTTTGCCATCTGGAGGTGGAGGGGATGGTGGATACCTACGCATGACGCCTGCCAAGCTGCAGACCACTGTTCAAGTCCAAAAAACAACAAAGCTGGTGTTTTTTTAGCAAGTCATACTGCATTTTCAGCTGCTTTTTAGCAACCAAATATGGTGTTTTTTAGCGACTGGTCCATGTGAGACCACTTAGGATAGTGCCACAAAAAGCAATTGTCTTTTACTGAGAAACTGCTGTATTTCCCACCAGGAGAGTGCCATAAAAAGCAGTTGCTTTTTACCAAAACATTGCGTTTCCTGCCAGGATAGTGCAGCAAAAAGCATCTGTTTTTAATAGATATTGCTGCATTTTCTGTCAGTATAGGAGAACGAAAAGCGGTTGTTTTTTTTTGTTTACCAGAACATTGCTGCATTTCCTGTTGTGATCATAAAATAAAAAGTTTTTGTTTTTTCATAGAGACATTACCATATTTCCTACTGGGATAATGCCATGAAAAGCAGTTGTTTCTGCCAACACATTATGGTGTTAGGATAGTGCCACAAAAAGAGGACATCGCTGCATTTCTTGTTGGGATTTCTTGTTATTAAGATACTGCTGCATTTCCTGTTTGCTTTTTGTTTTGCTCTCTGCTTTCATGTTTTTGACAGAAATCGAGCCAATTTCCTCTGGTTTTATGGGGTTAATATGTTGATCATACATTACTTAATCTGTTCTGAATAAGGTTTTTCTAAAAGTTTTTGTGCATTTGAATACTTTTGTCATGCTCTGTAACGTGTCTGCTGCTGTATCTCAGTCAGTCACTAAGGGGGGAAAAGGTGCGGGTGCGTTTGATTTCATTACCTCTCTGAATTGAGTATGCATGACTCTGAGCCCGGCTGATCAGTGCCAATCAGGTTAAGGACTCAATTCAGTAACGAAACTATTACGTAAGGCAAAACTATCCTTGTGTGCACAAATTCACACTCCTTCACACACACACACACACACACACACACACACACACACACACACACACTCGCGTCTCCTCTCAGCGTTTAGCGACCTGACGACAGATACAAATGAAAGAGCGCAGCTTGTTGTTTCCCTGCTGCTCTTTGTCTGATGATAAATGGTTGAGTAGTTTAAGAGCCTAATCAATACACATATATGATGTTTACACCGAGGGAAACATTCAAACCACAGACTCCTTATGTTTTTTTTTATGGCTGCAAGCCTACACCATTTCATCACATGGAAAATTTCAACATGCATTATTTTAGATCTGTGGAGACATTGTGATTTCCAGTCCAAAACATGACGTTAATTCTGAGTGCAATGAATGTACATGACCTGCTTTGAATTTGAATTTTGCTTTTTTAAACTCCACATTGTTTAGTGGTTGTGTAGTTGTGCATGGTGGAAAGTTGTTGGATGGACTGACTCAGACGTGCTGACGTCTCTGTTGCTCATCATTAAGATGGTTGTGTTTGTTTCTTCTTCTGCTCTCTGGAAAAATGAGTGAAATGTTATAAAGAATTCATGTTAACCCTCCACACTGTCAGGAGTCACACTGCTGTGGCTGTAATACAGTTTGTCACTGACAGGTGGTACTATTGATCTTTGAATATGAAAAACGCTGAGCCACAAACACACTGGGTTTAAAATGTATAAGCTGTGTGTGTGTGTGTGTGTGTGTGTGTGTGTGTGTTTGTGTGTATGTGTCACAGACAGAAAGCAGAAAAGACTCCCATGCTTTGAAACATCACACCACAGACAAGCCCACAGATAAATAAATTAAAGACACAAACAAATATATATAGAAATATAACTGTTATAATAATAATACTAACAATACTACTACTACTACTACTACTACTACTGCTACTACTACTACTACTAATAATAATAATAATAATAATAATAATAATAATAATAATAATAAAACATCAAATTGTACACGTTAATTCTAGTATTCATTTATTTATGTATTTTAATTGAACCTATAATAATAATAATAATAATAATAATAATAATAATAATAATAATAATAAAATAATAACCTAAGCCCTGGATTTTTATTTGGATAATTACAATTATTATGATGATATTGCCTTTTCTTTGCTTTTTGTGCCACCAATTGTGGATGTTTGAAAATCTTGTTAAAATCAAAAACAAAACAAAACTTCCTTTTTAAAAATCTTTTTTATAACCATAACCAAGTGTTTTTTGCCTAATTTTTTATTTTGTTCCCAATTTTACTATGGAGCTCTGGATTATTAATTTCAGCAACAATAATAGTAATAATAATGATAACAATAATAATGTGATTAATAATATGTATTTATTTACGGAGTTGACTTATTACTAATGTTTTCATAGATTGGACACAAACATTTTATTGTTAATAGATTGGACATATTATATAGTGCATACTAGATGAACGTCAACTTAGTGTCTCAATTTTGTTCTTGTTTATTCAAAGTCTAAAATAGACATGATCTTGAACTTTGGACCCGAATATTTACTGGGTGTTGAAATATCTGAATGTGAACTTAAATTTGTTTTTGTTAGGCTGAAATGTTCATGACTTTCATCACAAATGTTCAGTCAACTTCTGTTTTCTCTCAGACACCCAAAATCCTCTGTAACTGTGTCAAGCCATTATTTTAAGGTGTTCTTTTCACCACTAATTGTACTACCATTACCAGCATTACAGCTATTCTTACGTGCAAAACAACAACAAAAAAAACCCACATATAAAATATTCACAATTAACCGTCTTAAAAAAACTAGGATTTACTTCTAATAATGGATAATAATAATAATAATAATCTAGTAATTTTTAGGTCAAAATATGTCTAAATATCTAGGTTAAATCTGGGCTGAAATTGTTTTTGTTAATTAATTTTTTTGTGGATATATACATCAAAATTGTATCCAAAATACAAAATAGTGTCTTTACTTTTAGTAGTTGCATTTCTAAAGAATTGGAATAAATATTCATATGTACATAATTTTTTGTGCATTTTTGTAGTGTTTGTTTTGCACCTGTCATATCCTGACTGGCCGTGTGTTGATCATCATGAAGCTCTGGTAGCTGTGAGTAACTGGAGGTACTTCCACCTAACAGAAGAGAGTATACAGGTTTTTATTTTCAGTATTATTTCCATGCATATTACATGCATGCATATTAAACACTACTCCTGGTCTACAGAGTGACTGTAGCTGCCCAATGATGTTTGCACTTTGATAAACACATCTTATTTTGCATTTTCTGATGGCCAGTCACAAAAACTGTCAAGTACTGAAATAGTGTCAGGTCAGATTCATTTATTTTGTACTGCAGTATATATATAAATTTGGGGAAAGCTTCTTTTGGTAAATGACAAAGGACTTTTGTTAAAAAACGTCAATTCGAGTCCACTAAAAGTGCCATGGATGATCACCAAACCCACCAGACTCCATGTAAATGAACAGTAATTATAGCGTAGAGAGCCAACATATTTTCACATCTAACTGGATGAATTAAGGTTTTTTTCCAACCAAACCAGAGTTGATGATTGTTGGAACAGTAGAAAGACAAACCAAGGCAGTTTTTTGAGTTTTATTTTGTTTCTGTGAACTTTGAATTATGTCTTTGGCGGGTTTGGCAATAACGGTTTCTAGGCTGTTTCTGGTTAAACACAAAAGGATCTTACTCTTTAAAAAAGATCTATCTCTGAAGGGATCCTTCCGCGTTAAAATAATAATCTGAGCCTGTCAGTGGCAAAAACAAGCACTTTTAGTGGATGTAAATTGACAGTGTGAACGTCCCCTGAATGCCTCTTGCTCTCACTCAGTATTGGTAATTTAAAAAAAATTTGCCTCCATCAGTAGCTTAGAAAACAAAAACATGAGAAAAAAGGTTGAAAAATAACAAATTAACCCTTTAGGTTTTGACTTATTAATTTGTAAGTATTTTTCTGGATTCTGAAAATCCATGAATAAAAATTTAAACCATAGGGAGGCAGTATGGGTTTATTGTAGTTGTGTATGTTTTTTTTTCCAATTTTACTTTTTTTACTGAATTGCAAGAGTGAAACAAATTATCTAACAACAGAACATACTCAAGAAACAACAATTTTTTAAACAAATACTTAAAATAGGTCAACAAAGAAGTAAAAAAAATTACTATTTCAGATATAGTAAAGAGATGTTCTCTGCACACCTTTCCCTTTCCGTTTCACTGTCTCTCCTTTTTCTGCTTAGTGTAGCTCGATGAAAAGCAGCTCGGCAGCAGTTCACCCCAGACTTAAAAAAAAAAAAAAAAGAAAAAAGTGCAGACACATTTACGTGTAAAAAGGGAGCAATCAAAATCACCCACCCACACACCAACGCAGTGTGCCGTCAATGGAGAAAGAGCACGCTCGAGTGATTCAATCAGGCTTTTTTCCCCTCTGGTCGAGGTTACAGTGAGGATCAAATACGCAATTATATTATTCAAAAGGGGTTTACCGGTTTGAGGAGGGGTGAGAGTGAGCAGAGGGGAGGGGTGGTTTTTCTTTAAAGGTAAGGGTTGAATCAATAGGATCAATAAAGCAGGGTTCCTCCGTCTTTCATCAGCTCTCTCAGCCTCTCGCGTAGACATCTGTGTGTTGCTAAATGCGTCTCTAACTGCAAACGAGATCAGCAGAAACACGGAGAACCTCTCGCCTTTCTATTTTTTGTCTCAGCGTGAGTCAGCTGTCACAGAGTGTCTTTCTCGTCCTTTTTATTATACACAATCATAGTGATTAAAACTGCAGTCGCAGTCGTCATAATTATTTCCCTAACGGCACAGTCATCGTTACGTCTTCATTTATACAACCATATATGCATATATATTTATGTGTAAATGTATGGGTATGTATTGATATGTGTAGTACTACACCCATGTATATAAGTATGAGTATAAATGTGTATACATTATATTTTAATTATTTTACCTTGTTTTCATATACTGTATAGTATTGTAAGCCTATTATGAAACACTTTGTGCCTCGGGTTTAGAAACAAAATCATTATTATTATGTGCACATCTCAGATTTAAAACGAGCAGGAATCATTAAAAAGTCAGCCAGAGATTTCTACCAACAAAGTGCGCTGTTGTGAATGCTAGCTTAGAAGCTGGATAACCACAACGGATAAAGTCTGCCAGTGACTTTTGTTTTAAGTCAGAAAGTCGTATTGAAAGTAATTCCTACATGATGTGAATCCAGCGTTTGGCCATTCACAACAGCAACACTAGACATTTTTAAATGACGACTTAAATATATCTGGCGTGCGTGAAATGTCCCTTTTTGACACATTAATAACCCACATCTGGTCACATCTTCTGAGAAACACAAGTTAACATTTAGAAACCCAATCGGCTGTCTCACAGCTGACCAAAAGGTCAAGCTTTCCAATATGGCAATTGAGAGGCATTATTCCACCTTAAAGCCTTTTCACTATTCACTTGAATGAGGCTGAGCCAAGTGCGAAGCTTCAAGAGCTGATAACACTCGCGGCAAACACGTCAGCGTATGATACAGAGGTTTTAAGAGTCAAGAGCTGCTAAACGTCAGTAACAACATCAAGGTGATGTTTTATTGAGGCAGCCACTTCAAGTGAATATGGAGAAACTTAGAGGACAAACAGAGCAGAGAGGTTTGGCAGGGGCAGAGAGGAATGAAAGGAAAAGATGGATTGCAGAGGAGAAAAGGAAGATGATGAGGAGAGTGGAGATAAGGAAGACATTAGGACACAAGAGGAGAGAATAGCAATGGACTCAGTTTCACCAAAAGAACAACTAAAGTCACTTCTGGGTAGTAAACAGGCTACTGTTTTGAGTATTTAAATTTAAGCAAACTTCTCTATTTCTGTTGTCTTTATTAGTTGTAACTGTAACGTATAATTTTAGAGAGTTAAACATGGTGGTCCGACCCGTTTGAGGTTTCTGTTTTGCCTTTCTAACATCTTTGATAAACCAAATCTACTGTTACCGAAGTGAAGCAATGTCTTACTGTGGACGAGGCTGCAGCAAAACATATTTTAGCCACCTTAAAAAGATCAATGTCAGTTTAAGTATACACTACATTTTAATATTTCCTCCATTTTACCTCAAACAATAGCAGATTGAGCCAGTGGTAGAGCAGCAACTTTGACGTTCAGTGGAGTAAAATGACGGAGTCTGGTGTTTTTGATGTAACAGCTTCAAATCTCCGTTTGTAAGGGCTGTCTTTTGGCAAAATAAAGCAGTGAAAATATTCTACATATAGGGTAAACTTAAACTGATATGGATTTTTAGAGGTGGCTTAAAACTTCTCAATTTGTTGATAATTGATTGTGGCCATGGGCAACAAGATAAAACAGATTTAATGGTGTCCCACAGGGCTATATCTCAGGCCCTTTTCTTTTTTTGCTTGTGGTACTCGCTTACTGGAAACACAGACAATACCCAGCTGTTATCTATATGTCTGAATGACAAGTTGAATGCATTTATTTGTGATATAAATCTATAAATAATAGAATTTCTTAAAGCTAAAAATAAGGAATAATATTAATATTTAATGTTAAGACAAACTTGAAAATTTGCTTTTTCTGTGTTTTTGAATATTTAAATCAATCTGTGTTTAATTTTAAAAAATATTTAATTATTAGATTAGACTGCGTATTCAATTTCTCAAATCCTTTTTTTGTAAAGCTTTTTTGCATTTATTCATTATGTGTAATACAGAATTAAAGTGATACTATGCAAGATTTCTTAAAAAAAACTATAGACTATATACGAAGTGTGTGGTGGTGTATTTATCTGTAGAAACCCTGCCCTCTGCCTGTATTTTCTTATTTTCGTCCATCCAAGGGGAAGCTAAAAAACATTTCAAACACAGTGCCAAATAAAAAAAAACACAAATATAGTGAACGAGATTGAATGTGAAGTTGAAGTCAATTTCGTTTACAAACTGTACAGACCATTACTGCATAGTATATACCTTTAAAGTTTATTAAAAGTAAAAGTTTATTGAGAGGAAGTGAGTGAGCCAGCAAGCTTTGGTTTCATTTTACAACAGAGAGAGAGAGGAGAGAGGAGAAAGAGGAGCTGAGCAGAGTCATTAGAGACTGTTTTCACCCTCACCACAAAGATAGATCACAGCCTGGCAGATTTAACAATACGGCCTGCAGTCCCCACAGTGCCGTGCATGAGTCCTGTTGCTGATGGACCGTTTCCCACAATGCAATATGCAATGGAAATGGAAAAGATACAAAAAGGCGACAAATATTTATAATGTTGGCCTAATCCCAGGAGGTCAAATGGTACAATGAAATACTACTAGACAGAAGTTGTGAGGCCTCAAAATGCAGATTCTCCTGCAGAAATAGAATCAGGATAAACAGGAATTCCTGTTTAATTCACTTTGTGCTGCATACACGGCCAAGTTTTATTTAAAGACCCTCTTTATATCAGTGAAATACTTATTTAAAAAGGAAATTAAGATAACATTAGTCTTAGTTTGGTGACAGAGAGAAATTTGGATTGGTTAAGGTTGATTTTTTTGTTTGATAAGAAAGATTATCGGCCAAAATTGAGTTCACAAAGTAGTGAGTGGGACAAACTTTACTTTAACATCAGTCTGTTTCCTTTCTAACTAGTCAAATTACCACAACAAATGGTTGACTGTTCTTTGTATTATTTATCTATTTCTGTTTTTTTCCACGTCACACTTTGCTAAACGTTTTTGATGTTTTTTCTTGAAAAAATTATGGAAAAAATAATGTTAAGCGGTCTGTCTGCACCTTTATCAGCTGTCAGTGTCATATTTAAACCCAACCGTATGTCACACTGCTCATCAAAGCATTGATCATAGAGTCTGACAAATAATCTAAATACTCTGTGAACAACTTAAGCTGCTTTTTCCTCATCAAGTTCTGAACAAAAACTTTCACCCACTTTATTAAATCGAATCAAAGGCTCGCACCAAATCACAAGATGCCGATAGCTAATTATGCACTCTGAGCTAACAGGAGGGTTTCCTTCTTAGGATGTTCAACATTTTCCTCATTTATCATTTTCATGGCCAGACGCAGTCATAGATAAAAGCGAGACATTGAGATGAAGAGGTAGAGGAGAAACGATGGACACAATGAGAGATTAAAACAAGAGAGCAGAGAGTTTGGGGATCAATAACAGCCGAATATAAACCACACAGATGTCTGTCAGGACATTACAGACAGACGGGCTTCCTTCTGTTAGAAAAAAGGATTTATAGCTCAAAGGTTCGCTTCAGCTTTCTCTTTTTCTCAACTTTCTTTGTGTCATTTCTTTTGTCTTTTATCACTACTTTCTCCATCTTTTCCTTTTCTTCTTTCATCCGTCTCCTCAGTCATTTTTTCTTCCTTTGTCGGCTCGTTTTTGTCTCGTCTGTCATCTATCCTTTGCATCCTCCTCGTTTTCTCCTTCATCGCTTCTCTTTTGTCTCCATTATCTCCCTTAACTCTCCATTGTCTTTCCTTTCCAGTCTTCCTCCCTAACTCTTTCTGCTTTTCTTCCTTCCTGTCTCCTTGCCTCTGTGTCTCCTTCCTCTCCTTCATCTTCCTGCCCCTCCTACATCTCTGTCTCTCTCTCTTTCTCCACGTCTCTCCTCTTCCCTCTCTCTCTCTGTATCTTTTTTTTATTGCACCATTACCACTTAAGCCTTGGTATCCATTACACAGAGGGCATATAAGTGCAGGGTAAGTAGTAAAGTCGCCCTTCAACATACACTTCGCCGCTCGTGTGTGGCGCCACATTTGGACGCTTCGACACTCCGTCATGAGCCGGCAGAGCTGAGCGATGGTTTGATGAAATCATCAATCAGCTGTGGCATGGTCACATTGTTACTGTGTCTGTGATGTCGTCGTGATGTCACTGGTGACTTTTATCACTCCCCAAAATAATAATCGTGGCGGTTAACTGTCGTTTAATTCTGCGTGCTGCCTTTTGACTGCGTGATCAGTAATGGTCAGCTGCTGAAAAGGATCTCTCCAGAAATAATAAAAAACAAATCCCAAAAACAATACCAAACATTTTAAACCGATTTAATTTAGAGAATTACATAAAGCCACTAAATTGCAAGGGCAAAAACCAAGCCCCTTTAAAAACCCTTACTGTGAAAAACCCTAAATTAACAAAGTGAGTAGAATATAAGAGGTGCATGACTTTACTGTAGTGTACGGCCATTATTTGGGGTAAATGTATTGATGAATTAATGTATTTTAATATATTAGGAAACTTAATGGTTTTTTTTCTTGTATTAACATGATTTAAAGGGAAAGGTTTTATAAGACAACAAAGATAACATATAGTTACCCCTAAATTTTGGAGTTACAATCCACATGTGGACCCACATCACCAAATTTTGGTTAGTTATTAGAGACAATAATAGATTTTAATGAGTTTTCTTCATTGATTTAAATGTTTTTAAACAGGAAAAATGTTATATTTACATAATAACAGTATGTTAAGATTGGTTTTGACGAAAGATCCACATTTCCATAAAAACACCCACATTAAACTAATGAAAATACTGAATCTTTATGCACCTCTTTTGTTGCTTTACTGAAATGTCTTGATAAAATAGTCAAAAGGCGTTGCAGAGTTTTATGTCTAAGATCTTTCCATTGTTTTTTGGATGAGCAAACAAATACAAACAAACACGAAAGAGCTGAAATCATCTAAACCGTCTTTACTCAACACTCCACAGTTCTGGTTTTTACCTGTCCTGAAGCAAAGTCCTAAATTCTCTTTGTCTGAGAGACAAGAGACAAGACTGAGTCAAATCCAAGACGAGACTAAGACCTTCAAAAACACCAATATTGAACGACGCACATAATCCAAACATAATTAAATAACATTGATTTATGGTAAGAAAATGTTGTTTTTTTAAATAATGGATGCTATGGAGTGTGGTGATGCAGTGTCAGTGTTGCATTCATGAAATGTCCACAGAAGTTGTATCGTTACTTCCTCGATTTGGGGTTGTTCTGTTGATTTTGGGGTAGGACAGTAAGCAGTTAGGCCTCAGTCTTGGCGTTTTTGTGTGTTAGCCAACTAATTTGTATTAATATCGGCCATTTTAAGTATGTTGTGCATGGTAATACCAATAGTAAAAGAGTCAACTAATAAAAGACGATCTTTATACTTTCAGGTCCTGTGGGACAAGTTTCCACTTCACGGATTCTACTTTGCGCCCTGTTTGGACGGGAGATCCTCTTTCCTCATCTATGGTGAGTTTTACTGATGATTCTGAGCTTAACACAAGTCAACCATCACTGGGCGGCTTTCCATTAAATCTCAAATTCTGCAAATTAAAGTTGCAAATATAAAATAGGTACGTTTTTTCGCTAACATGAGGTGATATTTCAGGCGATTCCAAAAAGACATCTTTGGCAACACTGTGTCACTAGATATTTGGGTTAAAGTGAAGATGTTTCACTCTTTTCTGACAGCTTATGTTACAGTGCTCTTTACAATGACAGTAAGTAACTCACACGTTATCGTAACTGAACAATGACCAAAACTATGACAACACGATTGTAAAAAACAATATCCTTTCTAATAGCAGAAATATTAAAGTGTGCAGATTTTATGAGAGGCTGCAGCTCAGCAGGGCAGCCGGACAGACACACTTGATGCATCATATCTCAGCACTTAAACTCACACACACACACACACACACACTGATGAAGTACAGAGAGTCACAGCATTGTTGCAATCAGCACACCACTATAAGCGTTTGTGTGTGTGTGTGTGTGTGTGTGTGTGTGTGTGTGTGTGTGTGTGTGTGTGTGTGTGTGTGTGTGTGTGTGTGTGGTCGTGCTTAATGCACCACGATGCTCTCCTCCTTCTGTGTTGAGACGATAACCGGAAATGGAACAACAGACTAAGGACTGTCTCTCTTCCTGTCTCTCTCACTCACACACAGACGGAGCATGAATGAATCTGTGCGAATATTTATCCTTTAACATTACAGTATCAGAGAGGATGTCTGAAAAACAAGGCAGCACTATCTTCTTGTTTAGCCTCAGAAATGTTGTAAAATAGTGGAAAACTCCTGTTGCCTCCAATTCCAGAGCTCAAACTTACACCTGAAGTTTACTTGTGTTGTCCGCCGTCAGTCCGGTGAACTAATCAGCTAATGAACGATCCAACAACAGAAAATCAACATGTGGCACCAGATGTTGAGATTATGTTGGGCGGCCACTAATAAATAAATGTGTGAGAAAACCTGAATTAGCATTTAGCTTAAACTGTCACTGTGGCTGAGTGAGCTGTTAACATGGATTTATAGAAGTCACTGTTTGTGCACTATAGAAAAAGAAATGGTTGCACTTCCACTGTCTGTAAACAAACATCTATAATACGAACTTAAAAATGAAAATTGCTGCGTTTCATGCCCAATTTTTCATTTGCTTAAGATTCAGAGCACTGACACCAAACGTGTATTAATCCACTCCTAAAAATAGCCCTCATAAATACTACTACTACTACTACTACTACTACTACTACTACTACTACTACTAATAATAATAATAATAATAATAATAATAATAACCAGATGTTTACAAAGTGCGATAACAGACAAAGCAAGGCAGGAACTCTGGGAGTAATAAAATAAACGTCCACAAACATGCCAAACAGAGAAAGTAAAACAAAAGCACAAGAACAAAATGTGAACACCAACCACCGGTGATCAACAAGAAAAAAACAAATACAGCAATAAAAGTTGTAAAACAGGAAGATCTCAAACAGGAGTTTAAGTAATAAAGAGTTGTAAGAATAAAAGCAATTACAGATTATAAAAATAATGTAAGAAATAACATAAGAAGACACTCTTTTGTGAGTAACATTAGCTAAAAACTACATTCCCCAGAAAATTATTGAGTGTTTTCAACAATGAAATAAGTATTTGAAAACTGTTCTCTAAAGATTTACATCTACAGTAGAATAAAACCAGCCTCAAGGTTGAAGCCCTTAATCATTAATAACAACAGACAGTATTTTGCAAGTAAATTCCTCCAACAACATGCAAACTAAGTGCTAATATGAATGTTTCAAAAGGTGTTTTAATGTAAAACATGCAGAGTTTTTGCACATCTACCTCTACATCACATCCAGTCAGATGGATAGATCTGTGACTGATTATACGGAGGAACAAAGAGGAAGAGAGAGCGAGTATTCAGTGAGTGTGTGTCCAGAGAGAAGCTTTATCAGTGTATAATCTGTATGTCCAAACGGTCAGTGGTGACATCACCGGACAAAGGTCTCCCCGCCCGTTTACACACACACACACACACACTCACACACACACTCACTGTAATGTATCTCCGGTTGTTTACCAGGAGAAACGGGTTGGCCAATCGCAGCCTATGGGGGCTCAGTGATGTCATTGAGCTGATGAGGAAATGGCCTCAGAGGAGTTTGATGTCATCCACCTCTCTCTCTTTCTGTCTTCTTCTCCCCTTTTCCATTTTGTCTCATGCAGCTTCACGCAGTTTCGTTTTAGCCGTCCATCAGCAATTCTTAAGGTTGCTAAACAAACATCCGTGCTATAATTTAACAACAGTGACAACAATACGCATGAAATACAATCAAAGCAATACGTGAGCAACGAAGGGTTGTTTTACAGTGCAGCTATGTTCCCTGCCAGCACAGTGCCACGAAAGCAAGTAGTTTTTCACCGAGGCGGTTATTTTTTACCAAGACATTGTTGCATTTACAGTTTGAATAGTGCCATAACAAGTGGGTTTTTTTTTTTACCGGGACATATCTGTGTTTCTTGCTAGTGTAGTGCCAAAAAAGTGGTTGTTTTCTGCTGAGACATTGTTGCATTTCCAGGGGGAGAGTGCCACAAAATGTGATTGTTTTTTAACCTAGACATTTATGCTGTTTCTGCTGGTATAATGGCCCAAAAAGTGGTTGTCTTTTCCTGACGCATCGCTGTTTTCTCTGCTGTGATAGTGCCACAGAAAGTGGTTGTTTTTACCCAGACATTGTTGCATGTTCAACTTGAAAAGTGCCACATAAAGTGGTTGTTTTCTTCCAAGACATTATTGCATTTGCAGCTGGGAGAGTGCCACAGAAGGTGGCTGTATTTTCCCTGAGATATTGCTGCTTTTTCTGCTGGTATAGTGCCCTGAGTTACTGATACATTGCTGTTTTAGCTGCTGAGCTGGTGTCATGAAAAGTGTTTGTTTTTCTTCAAGACATCGCTGCATAATCTAGTTTAAATTACGAAAATTTGCTTTGACTCTTAAAATCCCCCTTGACCCCATACCTCTCTGTTTGTTAGATTTTTTTTTGTTTATTTGTTTGCTTCCTGTGAGACTCCTCAAACTCCTCCTCGACACCAAAAACATGTAGCAGGATTTAGGGTCAACTTTAATTTCATTTCTTCCTAAACCACGTTTAAGAAAAATGACAAATAAATCTACCTTGTACCTTGCTCTTTTTTTGTTTGTTTTTCTGCCCATTGTACCTATAAAGTAAAAAATATTAATAAATAAAAAAATATACTGAAAATAAAAAAGACATTGCTGCATTTTAGCCGGCATATTTCCATGGCTTTAAAAAAAAAAATTGAGGCATCAGTTTCCAGTGGCTTTTTAAACCAGGTATTTTATGCCAAAACATCTTTTCCCAACCCAAACCGAGTGGTTTTTGTGCCTAAGTCTAACCACTAGTTAACCACAGTCATTGAAACATAACTTTCCAACATATCTGCTGCATAATAACATGCAATCATAACATTGTTGTTATTTTTGTATCCATCTTAGTTTTTTGTGGCAACTGGGTTATGCCATGGGGTCAAAAAAGGCTTTTTCTCATAGAATTACACTGACATTTTGCATCACAACCACCTTGAAATGATTTGTTTCAATATAAGAATTTGATGAATTCAGTCTGATAATTTTTTGAAAATTTAAAAGAGTTGCATGGTTAAATCACCCAGTTCAAGTTAGTAGAGATCTAAACCAGAAATTAGGCTCTCAGTCAGCAGGGGACTCTAGTGCACTTGCTTTTTCGGCCCATAGATGAAGAAGATTTGGGTGATTTCAAACCTAGGAAGTCCAACTTTAATGCACCTCGAGCAATTTTTATAGTAAGGAATGCAGCGTGCCGATTATGCTGTACCTAGTTCTCTTTTGACATCTATGGTGGATTTCCAAAGTAGAAACAGAAGTAAAATCCCAGCAAATTTAAAAGAACTGAAAATGGTTTGAATTAAAAAACTAAACAAAACAGGGAAATAAAAGTTTGGTGTCAAAAGCAAAGGTAAAAAAAAAAAATAAAAATCTGAATGTTCACAAACCTTTAACCTGCTGAATGTTGACAGTGAGGATAAGTCAGAGGGAAGCTCTGTTTGGACATCAAACACACACACACACACACACACACACACACACACACACACAGTGACAGACTAATAAGTGATGAGTTAACCGGCCTCTCAGTACCTTTTTCTTATCAGTGGTGTTTTTTGGCAGCCCGAAGCCATCGCCGCTCAGTCTCACAGCTCACAGCGCCAACAGTGAACAAACACGGGAAACAAAGATAATATTCTCTGATCAATAGATTGTATTGTAATCGGTGATTGATCAGAAGGAGGCTGGGCAGCTATAAACGGACATCCTGGCAAACCGCTCACCGCTGTGTTTGTCTCCAAACGATCAGCGGCAAGTGATACGAGTTGATCCGATTTCCTGCTCCGAGAGATAAAAAGAAGCTCAGACACAGAAGACTGAGATTGTCCATATACTTTTGGCTAAACTATACTGTACTGTAATACTTTTTTATACCCTTTTTCTTACCCAGTTTTATTTTTTTTACTTCTTTTATGTCCATAGTTAATATTTGGGTTTTCTTTCTCTGCTGTTAGGAATTATTAACTTTATTTTTTCTATCTAGTATTTTTCTCCGACACGTTTTCTTCCTCTCCGTTCTGCTGAAGCTGTCTCCATTAAAGGCTGTAATATCTACAATTGGATGCCATCCATCCAATATGAAACATAATCCAATAACAGACAGATTCAGCTTAATGAATCCAGTTATGTGGCACAATCAAATCGAGGAGGATTCCCTTCAAACCCATCTGTCTGATACACATCACACCGGCTGCTTTTAATGCTTTTACCACCAAATCTGCAGGAGGTGAGTGAGAGGGGGAAATAAGACCAATCTGACCGTCAAACTGTTATCTTAGTTTAAACAAAAAAAAAGGTTGGATTTAATCAGGACAAGCAGTACCAAAGATAAGACAAAAAGTCAACAAAGGAAACACAAAGTGTGTTTGTGAGCTAAAGAAACTCGTAAATCATTCAGAGAAGATCTGAAAAACGGAAACATTCAATCATGTTTTCAGATGAACATTTTAACAGGAATTTTACACAGTTGGAGTTGGTTTAAGGTCACTTTTAATCTTTTTGTTTTGTTTATTTAAGATTTATCCAGTGGAACTCGTTTGAGCTCGCTCGACTCTTAAATGTAGTTTCTGCAGTCCAAAAATACCCTAAATTTGCGTGTTTCATATGCATCATGTTAATGTTTCTCAAGCTGCAGACCACTGAAACCAGCAAACAACAAAAATGCTTGTGATTTGGTGAGTCATTGCTGTGTTTCCAGCAGCTTTTTAGGCACCAACTGCAGTTTTTAAGGTGCATTGTTGCAGTTTTTCCAGCAGAGAAAGTGCCACACAAAAAAGTCATTTTTCGCAGAGGCATTGCTGCTTTTTCAGGACAAAAAACAGGTATTTTAAGCCAAAACATGACCTTTTTCCAACAATAACCAAGTTGTTTTTGTGCCCATACCTAACCACAGTTAAATGTAACAAAGTTTGATTGGATCTGCTACAAAATAACGTGCAAATGTAACATTTCCGTGCTTTACAGAAACATACAGTGACAAATTAACACCAAATTATGTTGTGTGTTTGCTCAGCGAGAAAGTGTTTGTTAATGAGTCATAAGACATCATAAATCATCCTAGAAGGAGTAGTTGCTTCATAAAATTAAACATAACAATTTAACATGTTTAACATTGTTAAACAAAAAAAAAAACATCTAATGCATCGAAATGGCTTTTGCGATGCAATTTTGGTTTTCTGTCTGAACACAGTCGCCTAGATTATCTCTTCTTTACACATCAGGGCATAATGAATAGAGATTTGTTGTCAATATTCTTGTCGTGTTGTAGACATCATCAAATACTTATCAAAATTTAAGTCCGGTAGAGCATAATTACAAAGCTGTTGACATGTAAAAACAAAAGGATGTTCTGTGGAAACGCCTGGTCCACAGGAATTTAATTTTGCAGGGAAATCTGTTCAATGTAATGAAATAATCACACTCAGCAGACCGCTCGCAAGGATGAAATAAATAAGCTCAAATCTGTTCTATCAAGCTCAACTTTTCAAACAGAGGAAGCTATTAGCTGTATTACACCATCCGCCCCTAAAATCCCTGCTCTGATAGAACTGCATCATATTCTGTGAGACCGGAATTGATGTTTCAAAAACATCTCTTCAACAAACTAAAATGAACATATCACACTTTTAAAACTCAACAAGGTGACGTACGGCCTCGCACATCGAGGAAATGACTGGTACGGTGGCCCCGAATGCTCAGTTTACACGCGGAAACCAACAATGAACCAAACATTTTACCACTTTCCCAACACATAGACAAGAGACGGTCTGGTAGATAGAGAGATAATGTTTACTAAAAATATATATAAATAAATAAAAAATTACAATCTGACCTTAGCGTTGCCATGTGCAGATATTTGAGAGAGAAAATCAGGATTTTTTTTACAATTGTCCAACGTTTTCTCTGGTGATGCGGTTGAGTTGCAGGATAATTTGTGTCCTTTATAGATAAAACTGGTACCTTTCAGTTACCGAGTTATTAGTTTAAATATAACAATTTAATTCAATTTTATCTATAAAGCCCATTATTGCAAATCACAATTTGACTCAAAGGACTTTACAGCATACGACATCCCTCTGTCCTTAGACCCTCACATCGACTAAAAACTCCCCCAAAAACCCTAAACGGGGGGAATGGTATTATTGCTCATAAAAGCGGATGTTTATCATCATGACCCAGTTAGATGCAGCTTCTCTTTTCTCCTTTTGTCTCTCTGTTGTATAAAATCAGCTCTCTCTCTCTCCCCCTCTGTCTCCGTCTACCCCCCTCCCCCACCTCTTCCAGGAACTGGTCTGGATCAGGTTCCTGCAGATCAATGGAGATCTGGGTCCGCACCGTTTACGTTATCGTTGCCAGTATTAATGCTCTTTTAATCTGCTCGGGATTACAGCCATCGATCCACATCATCCATCCGCACGCACAGTGGAGCCCAAAACTGCTGTTTCACACACACACACACACACACACACACACACACAGAAAAACACATCGACTCCCAGACAACAGAGGGACAGAAACCAAAATAACAGAAAACACCAACATGAGCAGGGACAGGAGCAGGAGGGACAACAAACAGAATGTGCGTCCACTTCCTTGTTTGTGTTCGGTCTCAGTATCTGACCAGCAGAGTATTGATCCGTTATAGATACACATCAGCACATTTACATAGAGAGGGCCGTCAGCTGCAGCCGCAAACACACACATCACAGAGCAGATAAAAGTAAGACGGATTTAAATAGTGTTTGGTTTGTAATTTGTGAAATATGATGAAAATAATAATAAACATAATAATAACACATATTATGTTATTAATATTATATATTAATAATAACATGTAATGTTTTTTGAGCTTAATAATAAAAATGACAACAATAATAATGGATTTGTAAAAGGTAAAAATATATCTAATCTTTTTTTTATCCCCATAAAATTTGATAATTCTTTACATTTTATTAAGTCTTGATTAATTAATTTTTTTTATATAATTGTATTTATTTTTGTAATGCTAAATTAAATATAATTGATTTCTGTGAATGTTTTCGATATATAATAACAATTATTATCATCATTAATATATAGAATAATCTTAATTTTAAACATAATTTTTTCCCCACCTCCATATGATATTCTTTTTCATTCATAAAAAATAATAATTGCCATTTTGATTATTATTGATTTAAATTTTATATTTTATATTAAATTGTCTAATTATTGCTGATTCTATATGTCAAAACTAACAATGATAAAATTATACCAACATAGGAATATCAATCAAAATCATACCAATAGAATTTTAATGTATTTTTTTATTTCTGTATTTGTTTGTCCTCAGAGGTAAATGCAGGTTTCTGGTCAGACACAAGGTCAAACCAGACCTTGTGTTTATTTCCCCCCTCTTTTTTCTTTTTTTTTAAAACACTGTTTGTCTTTCACTATAAACCCTGCCGGCAGCCTGACGGGTCCGTCCCGCCTGTCGTCGTTCATTACGCCTCCGGACAGAGTTATTTCAGCAGCGCTGTGACACCAATACTAATGAACCTGAGGGAGGGAGGGACAACGAGAGGAGGGAAACGAGAGCGCAAAGACAGAAAGAGTGAGCGAATTCAAAAGGAAGAAGACATAAAAACCAAAGGGAACAAACGAGCAGCGACAGAGAGGAATTAATGGGATTGGGGAGTGACGTTCTGTCGGCTCGGTCTGTTTAAAGGTGCTCTTTGTGCCTCATATAAACATCAATACATTTACCCCACATAATGTTTGTGACATATTGTAAACAATTTATCAGGCTGTGCTCTACTCGTCTCCTTTAAACCCAGAACGACCGAAACAAGGCCTCCGTTCTGGGTCAGGTCTGACCTAAATTGCCACCAGTCTCTGGTATTGATTGGACCTGAGACACTGTGAGCAAACATACGCTGTCGAACAAACCTGAACATGTTTTATTGTTTATACGATAAAAGCCTCTTGACATGCGTCAATGACAAGTCAGGAGGGTCCTGAACATATCACACATATGTGAATTAACAGAAAACCACGTCTCTTTATGTGAATTTGTCTCACATTAAATGTTTCTTGCTGTTATCAAAATAATTTTAGTCAAAAATAACAAGCAATAAATAACAGCAAAACTCCATGTAAAGACAGACAGGTGTTTGATCTGTGGTGTACGCAGATACATTTAGTTAATCAGAGTAAAAGTGTAAATTAATAAGGACGCAGTTAATTGAAATTCAGTGACTTGATGCTCGAATAAGCGGTCTAAGGACCTACCTATACCTACTCTTCTGGCTCAACCACCAAATACTGGACATAGGGTGCCAATGTTTTTATGGTTCGTGGAGAAAAATCACGGTATCGTGGTCACAGATAGGATGGCTGAGTTTTGACACAGACAGATGTTTAATTCCTCTTCTTACCAACCGCTGAGGTGTTTTACATGTCAGATTGCAAATCTGAAGATGCCTTTAGAGAAGACTATAATTAAAAATATATATTAATCCTATTAAACCTGTATCGTCGTCACTTTTCTTTAGGTATTTAAACCTTTGAACCCAAAGCAAAATGGTTTATTAATTTTATAAGAATTAAAAGACAGTGAAGAACTAAGAAATGTTCTACCAATCTGCAAGATATAAGTAATTTAGAAAATTATTTTTTAACAAGAAATGACCCAAAAATTAGCAAGAAATTTGGAGAAAATGCCAAGAAAAATTGCCTGAAAATTATCAAAAAGTAAAAGAGAGTAAAACAAACAAGGAAATGAGTTCAAAAAATGTAATAATATTGCTACATACTTTAAAATATGTAATTATGACAATTATAAATATAGTTTTCTAGACATTTAAGTAAAGCTAGTTTGCTCAGGTTTCAAAGGGTTAAACGATGCCACCTGCCAAAGTGGCTGGTGAGAGTGCCTCTGTTACCCACATTTGGCAGGTGGGCGGTTGTTAATTTTCAAGCCCTGAATACGCAACATAAGGGTAGCTGAGCTGACACTGGTGCTAGCAGGCTCCTCATCTGACTCTGCTGCAGGGCAGCATCCAGATAAATCAGATGACGTATGCAGATAAGGATTGCAGGTGAGGAGACTAGAGAAGTTTTGACGTGACCAAAGCAACAAAATGAAGGTTTCAGCCTTTATGTTATTCATTGAAAAAAAACTGCATCATATTCATTCAGCAAAGCACCAAGCTCCTGATCAAATCTGTAAACTCCAAACTTCAGCCCCGTGTGCTCAGCCTCTTAGCAACCTTCACTGTAGCGTCCAATAAGAAAATCAGAGGAATAGCGTAGTGATTTTTTGTTAAGTCTGTCCGCACCGATTACGGCGGGACGGCGGTTGTTGGAGAGGTAGAAGTGTTGCAGGGGCCAACTGAGCGGCTCGGGTTCAGGGGAGAAAATGGTCCTGTCGCCGCTTTATTACGCCGGTCAAATCAAACGTGACACCTGGACTCTGAGCTCATCGAGGCGGAGCGCATAGAGAATACACACAGCACAATCACTGAGAGCTACACACACACACACACACACACACACACAGGTAAGAAGCAGCAAGGAGGACAGCAGCACAATTTTGAATCATGCTTAAAGGACCGTATCAGTTTTTTCACATCATTTTCCCCCGATGCATTCTGAATGCAGCGCATTAGTGGTCATATCTCACCACAGCCGCTTTGTTTAAAACTCGTCTTTCTCCAATTAAAGACTACATTTCCAATAAGTCCACCCAAAAGACAATGAACATAAGTAATTTTTCTTTTTTCTCAGCCATCAGCTGAATCCTCAAGCTGCTGTTTCGTAATATAAAGAATTACCTTATTAAACCTTGTAGATCACTACTGAGTTGTATATTAGTACGCCGCTGAAAATAGTCCCCAACACATGCACTATTGACTTGAGTTTGAGTGATGTTTGCTGAAAGTGCTCAGCTGTATTAGGATATTACAGTTGGCTCTTTTAGGTAAGCCCGATGATGTCATAGTGATGGCAATTGATTTTTCATTAGCAGACATTATGGGAAAAGTATGATCGCGTGTTTTTGGAGGTTGACACATACTCGTGACTCAAAGTCAGGAAGTCTCATCCTCGGTTGCTATTTTACCATCTTTTATTTAAATCAGACTCTCTCAACTGTACAAAAGTGACAGAATAAATCTTTGGAGTTTAATTTGTCATTTACAAACTTCAGTGTGTGGTATCCAAACCCAACTGGGAGAATAAAAAAATAAATTTTCCGTTTCTGTAAACCACGGATATGTTACATTTGTACATTTTTATGTAGCGGATATGTTGAAACGTAACAGGGCTGTGTTAAATGTGTAGTATGTTGAGGAAAATAGCATATTTTGGTTTTAAATACCCACATTTATTGGCACAAAATTGCCAAGATGTGTTGTTATAAACACCTATGTTAAGTGGCACAATTGCTGCTGGAAACACAGCCATGGGTGGCAAAAATAACGCGTACAGTAGCACAAACACGAGTGGAAATGCTGCAATGTGTTGTCAAAAATACCCACATTTGGTGTCAGGAGCACCAGTGGAAATGCCAACTTGATTAAAAAGTAAATTACGTAGATTCAATAGTTATATTTTCATTGATCTGCATATGAAGGCAGATACATTTTTAAAAAGTTTGTAAAAAGCCCATCTCATCAATAGATGATAGCCAATCGATGCATTCCTCTTTGCTCGAAACGGACTGTTTACCTGCATGCAACCAAAGCCCGCTCAAACGTGATTGGTCAATAATTATTGGAAACGGAAACCAGAATGCTTCTAATATCATTTGCTTTCACATAAACATATATATTTTTTCCTGATGCAGATATGATAGCCACATACAGATTCATTATTTTTATATTGTTGTTCACTGACTAAAATGTAGCAACATTTCCTAACACCTAAATTATAAAATAAAGGACATTCTTCCAAAAAAACACGAGTTGAGTCAGAGATTTAGGTCTGTTAGGATACTACCAGCCACTGATTTTTTTATGCAGCTATTTTCACATTTGCAGATGCACTCCACAAAACCTGTAAACACACTTAGTCATCACGTCTCACTTTTCCAGCCTCAAAAACTGCTATCGACAGAATAGGACAGAGATAACGGTGTCTGTCAAATCTTCTCACGCTGACACACAAACAAACATCAAAAGTCTCCTCTCAGCAGCCCGAAATCCATTATTACAGATCAATAGCTGCCTGTGAATATGCAGGAGGTCGGAGCAGAAACCCTGAAAACGGACACAAACTGTATTCCCACAGTCTGAAACTGAAAAGCCAAACACACACGCACGCACGCACGCACACACACACACACACACACACACACACACACACACACGCGCGTGCATGCACACAGAGTAACTGCTGGTAATCTGTGTCATAAAGCAGGGTCCGGCTCATAAATAATGCACTGTGTCTGCTTGCAGCAGGATGCATAAAATGGAAAATATTTAGGTTCAGTCATTCAGATTTTCAGCACAATTTGACTCTAAGTGGTCTCGTTCTGTTCTGTGACTGACAGGACATTATCGGAGAAGTCTGGTGTTTTTCTAGATTCTCCGGAGGTCAACAAACCCCATGAAAATTGCATAATCCATCTTCGGGAGGCTTTTAATGTGAAACATCTTTAGTAAGGGTCGATTTTCAAAAAACGGCAGCGTAGAAGTGTTTGAATTGATGTCAGTGAGAACAGTATTTGTGTTAAAATGAGTATGACATGACTCTGTTGGTGTACTGTTGGAATTAGTGCTTTTAAAGTATACATTATACTGAATTAACCACGTCGACTATTAGAGTACTTCTCTCGTGTGTTTTTTCGTTTGTGCTGACTATGGCTCCTCTAAGAGCTATTCTCTTCTAACACTGATTTGAGCATCGTTGCCTTTTCATCCATAATTCACTTGGAGTCATAGGCAGGCAGCATCCTCCAACCAAACAATGGACTCCTCCTCACTCTCCCTCTCTCTTTCTCTCTCTCTCTCTCTCTCTCTCGCTCCCTCCATTTTGCCTGGTTAACCCGGCTGCGAGGTGAAGAAGAAGTGAAGTGAGCAGACCGAGGCGGGTCACGCCGAGATTCCCATCAATAATTCATCGGGCCGCTGCTGCCTCTGCTCTTGTGTTCAATTCCCCCGACGATCACATAATACCTCCCCCCAAAAGGGAGAGAGAGAGAGAGAGAGAGAGAGAGAGAGAGAGAGAGAGAGAGAGAGAGAGAGAGAGAGGACAGAGATGGCGAAAGAAAGACAAAGATTCACAGAGAAGGGAGGAGAAGGAGGCACAGAGGAAACACTCCAGAGAAACATTTAGACAGAGATTTGTGCCTCTTTTATCATAGTATACTGTTTAGTAATGTGCATATCATTTGTTGGTATTTTTCAAAATGCTGAATTTTTACAGTTATATTGAAAAGCTTGTAAAACTGCTCGGTTGCTAGAAGAAAATTTTGGAATTGTACATTTCTGCCAACCACAGATATGATACATGTCCGCATTTCATACGTGTCATATCAACATTTCTAAAGTGATGAATTAAAGGAGGCAACTGCAGACCTCTAACCACTGTTTGACACCAAAAACAACAAAACAAACAACAAAAAACAACAAAACTGTTTGTTATTTTGGAGAACTATTACTGTTTGTTCATCAGCTTTCTAGGCTCTAAAACAAAGGTGTTTTGTAATCTGTCTGTTTTAGCGACTTTTTAAGCTTCAAACATGTTGTTTTTTTTTTGTAGCGACAGCGTCTGTTTTTCCAGCTACTTATTAGGCTCCAAATATTAGTATTTTGTAGCAACCTGTCTGTGTTTTTAAAGTGTCCAAATATAGGTGTTTTATAGCAAGCATCTGATTTTCCAGTGGATTTTTATGCTCCAAACGTGAGTGTTTTGTAGTGAGAAGTCTATGTTTTTCCAGCTACTTATTAGGCTCCAAACAGTGTTTTGTAGCAACCTGTCTGTGTTCTCCAGCAGCTTTTTAGGCTCCAAACATGGGTGTTTTATAGCGACCTGTCTTTGTTTTTCCATGGGGCTTTTTAGGCTCCATTTGTGGGTGTTTTGTGGTGACCTGTCAGTTTTTCCAGCAGGGACAATGGCACAAAAAACAGGCTTTTTTTACTGAGACATTGCTGCTCTTCCAGCTGGGATTGTGCCCGCAAAATTGGAAATTTTTGTCAAATCACGATCTTTTACTAACCATAACCCAGTAGTTTTGTGCCTAAACTTCACCACACATGCACTACTGTTAAAATGTAGTTTCTACTAATCCAGACTCTAATAATGTGCAAATCTATGGTTTGCAGAAACCAATGCCATTTTTTTTTTGCTGACAATGTTGTTTAAAACCTACTTTGGCAACACTGAACTGAGACTAAATGGCTAAAAGAATGTGGATTTATGTGGACTTAAACAAGACTTTCTAAAACAATAACATAGAAATGCTGAAAGGGAGCGTTCAACAATGCATTGAGTCCTTGGTTGGCAAAAATCACCCAAACATAACACCCATGTGTGATAGTTGAACGTGTTATTTCAAAATGATGAACAAGCTGCAGGGATTGTTCTGGTTTTGCTCCGAGCAGTCAGCAGTGTCTGATGGATTTGTCCCACCATGGACATCAGAAGTCAACACAGAGGCTGTGATAATGCTTTCTAGGATTAGGTAACTTAATGTTTTTTGCAAAAATGTTGATGCAATAGTATTTCAGCAAGTCGACTTACAACATGTACAACTATGTCCAACTCATGCACGTTTGTTGACTTTTTGAGATTTTGGTGCAGATTTTGGTGCTAGTTTTCATTGATGCAACTAGTTGGCAATTATTGGAAAATGGTCATTGTTAATTCTGCCTATTGGTATAGATTTCAAGGGGAACGCATCGGGCATGTCTCCCTTAATGTTTAGACCATTTATATTTGTTCCCCTAAATAAAAACATGAAAGTACCAGAGGACTTTAATTTTGACAAATTTGAAGAATTTCACACCATGAACTGATGCATAATGCTGATGCGTAATTGTTGCATAAAAATCATCACAATGCACAAAATTGAGTATTTCATGCTTAAAATTTTCTTGCAGGCATCCTTGATTCTTTCTATAACGCCCTGACTGGTTTAATGTTTCTACCTTGTGTGATAAAACTCTAAATAATTATTTATGTCTTTAATGGTATGTGCTAAATACTTTTACTATGAATCACTCTTTGAATGTATATAAATAACTCTTAGAGTAGACCTTCAACTAATGATCATTTTCATTGCTAATTAACTCTTTAAAACCTGAACTTTTTAACTTGATTTCTTACAAAAACATGGGAAGAGGGCAATGAGCAACTAACCCAAAATTTATTTAAAAATGACAAAAAGAATTACCAGAAAAATAACCTGAAAATTAGCACAAGCATGAGGGAAGGAAAAACAAAAAAAAGAAATTACTTGAAAACATGCTCAAAAAAAGCTATTATTCTGAAACATAACTTTAATGGTAATTTTCCAACTTTTCCCCCAAATCTACTATTGTCTTGCAATTTGTAGGACATTTTCCAGCAAAGTTGCTCATTGCCTTTCCCCCACCGTGTTTTCAAAAGAAACCAATTTGCTCAGGGTTCAGAGATTAAATACCCGTGAAAGACGTCTGACAGCACAAAAACAGTGATGTTTCAGCTTTTAAATGTTTAATCGATCGGCCATTATGATGCTCAAAACAGTTAAAGCCTTTCAGTTTCCTGAAGCTCAATCTAATATCTTGTATTGTCTAAGTGACAATCCAAACCCACAAATAATTGAATTTAGTAGAAGAAAAAATACATTCTCAAGGTTTAATTTGGCATTTGTGTTTAAAAAATGACTTAAACAAAAAGAGGCACTATTTGAGTTTTTGATGATCTAGTAGATTTAGAAGGAAAAAAGTAAATTTAAAGAACCAAGAGAGAAATTCACCACATGATTTTTATACTCATGGATTTGTTTGTTGTGAATGTGCAGAACATGAACGTTGGTACTGTAACAGCAAAAGAAAATAGCGTTTCTCCCTGCCTTCTCATCTCTTCCTCCCCCTGCACGCTGCGCCTCCTCTCTCTCCTCTCTGCTCATCTCGGGGTCAGGGGAATATTTGCTCCATCTATTGTCTGAGTGTTGCAGCTCTGACCTTTGACCTCAGCTCTATTGGTTGCTTGTAGCGTTGTTGATGAAGGAGTTGAGGCTCCTTCTGTTCGTACAACCATTTTAAAGTCACCATAGAGAGAAGTAATGCCTGGCTTAGAAAAAGGGCAACTAATTTTTTTTTTTTTTCCCACAAAAAACAGATGTGTTAGCATGTTTTTGATGTGCAACCTGGACAATATTGACCCGCTGTCTGTGAAACCACGGGACGCCAATTACAGTTCCAGAGACGAGCTGGAAGAAAGAAAACAATCCATTTTCTCTTCTTACCTAAAAATATATTAACGTGGAAGCGCCGTGACTCCAACAGCGTTAAAGCTGTCTGATTTACATGATTAGCACAAATACTGGAAGCAGAAACTCTTTGCTCAATCAAAAGAGAAAAACTACTCTAAGACTGTCTTAAAATTAGTTTTTTGTAGGCTTATAGTCACAAATCCTGTAGTCAGCTGGGAGGTGGGTTTAGTCTTTTTTGGGAAGTTAGCCAAAACAGGCTTTGTTCGAATGCTGTGCGTGTGATGAAATATATCATCTGAGGATAAAAAAATAGTCTCATATTATGTTATATTGTTTATTTCGTTAATGTCGTTTGATGAGGCTTTGTGTCCGTCCGCGTGGCTGAGGGGGCGTCTACACCATGCACGTCACCAAAAACCAATAAACACGGAGGAGCTGGAAACTTATACTCAACTTTACCATAAAAGTACTTTATTTAACTTCATACTTAAGTGTATTTAATAGTGTTTTACTAAACATTATTATAACAGTATGTAACTTTATTTTATGGCATCAGCTACCTAACTGTAATTTTTTAAAATTTTATTTAATAATTTTGCATTTTAGTAGTTTACATTAGTTTAGAGGAGATTTAAAACTATTGAAATAAATACTGTGTATCACGATATAACCTAAAAATATTGTGATATTATTCTAAAGCCATATTACGCAGAACTTCTCATTGTGAGAAACAGAGTTTGGAGCTCTTTGATCACATATAGTAATATCTTATTAGCATGGATGTATTATAATGAACCATAAGGCGGTGCATATTCAGTCCAATCAGAATAACTCACCTGGTGCATACAAGAAAAACGTTTCTAGCTTTTGGGTTCACTTACTGGGTATGTGGTCCACTGAATATGTGCAGTCATGTTTGAGTCATTTTTCCCACCATTTCCAGTCTTTATGCTAAGCTAAGCTAAAAACATCCTTAATCACACACACAGGATTTGTTCCTCTGGATAATGGCGTGATTGTGTATTTGTCTTTGACAAAATATACTCGATAAGTGTCTATAACATTTTGTAAAGTGACACGTTATTATCTCTTATTTTTAATTGACCTAAGGTTAGCTCAGGCTGTAGCTCCTGGCTTTATGTTGCAATAAATTGGTGTCAGAATAATTGGAAATAGAAAACGCCTCTTCAAGTCCCAACAACTTAGAAAGTTGGAGAAAATTTTGCTACATGTCTCATATACGCAGAAACATAGCAGAGGAGAGTAAATGTTTGGTTGATAGTCTGAAACTTTGTATTAATTGATTGCATATTAATTTTTTTGCCTACAAATAATTTGTTATATGATATTGTATTGTAAGCATTTCTTGCTGTCCATGCAGAGTGACTTAGTTGGTTAGAAAAGTTATTTTTTTGCATTAATAACAATATATATCATTTATTTAACCAGGTAAAAGACTCATTTCGATATAAAATACCTTTTTCAAGGGCGACTTGGCCAAGAGGGCAGCAAAAAACATCATTACAAAATAAATACAAGCAGACAAATACAACCATCACGCATCACAAAGAACGAGCAAAACCTCCAGCTGAAACCAACACAGAGCAGTCAAATACATTCATAAGTTAAAAGGGAACGCACTGGTGCAGAAACAGCTGTCAAAGTGTGGTTTAAATAATCTGATCAATAAAATACAGCACATTTTCTTTGTAGCATCCAAACAACAAAACTCTCGACTCTTAAACTGGTGACTAGCTTAAAGTTTACTTACTTAAATGAAACATTTTTGTAGAAAAATGTGTTTATTGCTTCATATGAGGAATTGTCACAGTATCATTTACTACTGGAACTAGAAGCCTATCAAAAAGTTCTAGTTACCCAAACTCTAATAATGAATTCAGGTTTGATCGGTGGATATTTGGGCTTTTAAAAAAGAAATCATACAGCAGCCAGCGAGTATTTTTCCTAATGAGAGTGAGAGCAGATGAGTGCAGCTCCATCAGACAGCAGTATGAGTACGAAGCTGTTCACTGTGTTTCTGCACGCTGACGTTTTACAACACACAGGCCAACACGGCGTAACATGAACGCTCCCCCGGCTCTCCTGCAGCTCCACCCTCCACCCGCCGTCACTCATGTCATTTCACACTGACATTTACCGTCAAACACCTCAAAATAATCAAACAACCCCCTCCTGATGAAATAACAGTCAAACCCTGCAGAGATAACCTCACCCACGTTAGCATGTGCACACGCTTAAAATATGAGCCGGACCAAATCCACTCACTGAATCTAGGCTAATTAAATGCAAAACTCCAATCAATGTTTTTGGGAGAATCAGCTGTCCATGCTGTGATCTCCATTAATTGGGGGGAAAAAGAAAACACCACTTATTTGGACTCATTATTCCTTCTTAGACTCCATCCAGGAAAGACTGTTCAGCCACTTGAAACCATGTTACATTTACACCACAGAGACAACCACAGAAAACCTCTGAACAATTCAGAAGGATACGGAGCAGAAATAACGAGCAAACACTGTAATATGATGCAGCCACCAAATATCAGACAGCACATTAGGACGTGTCAGATGAAACCATGGCAGATATATGACTTTAGGATACAGCAAGGTCTCCATAAACTCACCAAAACACCACAAACACACTGCAATCATTAAGGTATAATGTCGGAAAAATAGAAAGATATGATAGGAAATAAAGTTATTGTGGATATTTTGTTAGGAAAAATATTGTTTCAGGAATAATAGTAAAATATGATATATATTATTGCTGAAAATATTTGTTTTATTCACTGGAGCTATTATTATTTTAGGGAATAAAGGAGACACACATTTAAATATAATTATTAGTTATAGTTATACTGAATGCAATCAAAGACACCATGAGTTCATTAAATGTATCGATTTATAGTTATTAGTTATTTGGGTAATATTTTAAAAGTCCCTATGCAAAGATATTGCAGTAGTATATTTAGTATTCAATGCTTTGCAAAATAAAATTTTTGCATGTAAAAATAAATTTAATTAACCCAAATTTACTCAAATATTGGAAAATATTGCATGTGCTTTCGCTTAATTGTTATTTGTATATAGTTTTTCTTCTTACTTTGATCTTTTTATTTGTGAGGCTGTGATGCTAGTTGTTTTATCTTGATACAAAAATGAATGATACTTTATGAAATACAATGGCAGCATTAAAGCTGAGAAATTAGGCAATTCTCCTGTTATTATAGAATCATCGTCATTTGAATTAAAGCATAATTACCCTCCATTTTTAACATTGGTAGGATACACAGCTTTTTCTAATAAGTAAAAAACTTATTAGAAACTTTATTTAAGTATTTATATATATCATTTAGATATGTCATGTTCATATGTTGAATGAATGAATAAATGAGTGGAATAATACTCAGTTACTGTAACATTATTATTTAAAGCAAATTACTGTCAAATAAAAAACTGCATATCTCCATAATGTAAACTTGCCATAATATTAGAAAAAACTGCTTTATTTTAAGCTTCATGGCAATAAAAAATCTTCATTTTTTTCCCCTTAAAACATTAAATTAAATTAAAATTAAATAAATAAAAGAATCCAGTTTTAAAGGGTTTTTTCAGCAAATGAAGTACAAGAATGTTCTCAACTCATAAGGGAACATTAAGTCTTTCATTTAAGCTAAAAACATTGTTCCAAAATCATTGTTTTTTACTGGATGATGATTATAATAAAGTTTTCTCATTTTACATACTTTCAGATGTTCTTTGACAAAACGTATACTATTTATTCCAGCATTGCCACACAGTCGAATCTAGTTTCACCTGTATCTAATCTGTACATTTTTTTTGTCCAGATACATTTTTTTAAACCTTTTTTCTGTCTTTAGAGCTTCTGACAGCTACAAATTAATTTAGTTCTGAAAACACATAAAATGTTGTGAGGCTCTAATAAATGTCACATTTATACAATTTTATACATATTTCTTTGTTTTTCATGCCATTTGCCTAAAGATAGGAGTATGGAGAGTGTATATTGATGCTCTGTTGTTAAAAGCCAGTGCATGTTAAATACTAATCCCAGTAAACTGTACCGAAACAAAGTACATAAAATAATGATAGTGAAGCAAACTGATTTTAAACTGGAAAATAATTTTGAGGCCTGTAAATTGTTATTTCAAAATATCCCAAAACCTCTCTCCTCTGTGTCATTCGTGAATAACTAAAATGTATGTGTTACAAATGTTATTATTGACTACCTCTAAGTAATTGAATTAATAGACCTCATACATCTTATGTATTTATGAGATAGAGCAAATAACATTTTTCGCTGTCAGTTGAACATCTGCATGTGATGATTTCGATTTTTTTTCTTTTTTTGGAGATAAACTGAATTGTCAAATGTTAATTTATGGGCTAAGAAAGGTCTAAAAACCCAACATTTCTTTTGTTAAAAAATGTCAAAAGATTTATAAAGCTCATGTTTATCTTGGCTCCTGAAAAGTTTTGGAAATACATGATTTTCACAAGAAAGCGACAATATCCATTTTAATTCCAGAAACTTAAATATATGAACTGTTTTAGCAACAATTAGCCAAACATTCCTCTCTTTCCTACATACACACACGATCACCTTCTCCTCATGTTTTTATTATCTGTGCTACCTAGTATATCTGCTTTTTTTGATTCTTTTAGTTGTTTACATCCTAAAAAAAAGAAAGAAAGAAACTGAATTGCGAAAACTGGCATGTTAAATTGAACTGAACTCATGTTTTCTTTATGCTAATTTACAAAAACTCAATACAAAAATCCCAAATAAACCCACTAAATCTTTTTAGCCAATTAATTTAAACTCCAACAATAATGCAGGTGGTTATTTTTTTTCCTTTACAGAATACCAAGTAAAACTCAAACATGCTCTCTCTGCATGTCATTTTTGTCTTAAAGAATTAAAAAATGCATAAAAACACTTCAGTTAAACATCACCCCAGACACCTCACAGCAGCATTAAGCTCTGCTCTTGTTACAATAGATAATAGAAACTGGACAGAATAAACTCCTGCTCCATAAAGCCACCTGATCTGGTTTAAGTGGCTCTGCTGCTGCTGCTGTCCCCTGCAGACAATAGAGGCGTGTTGTTGGGACAGAAACCAGCTTCCTCACTAGAGGGGGCACCAGACCCACTGATGCTCCAAACCTTCATGTTTATGTCACAGCCTTGTGATCACTCGGAGCTCCTCGTAATCAAACACAAATCCTCTTTCTGAGCCGCTCCGCCTGCTTTCTCACACCTCTCTCCCTGCTAATGCCTTAAGAATACAGTAAGCCTCTAACAGGTTAATGATGGCAGCAAAAAATCAGCCAAAAAACAGAGTCCCTGTCACCGAAATAAAAGCATCACACCGCTAAATAACACTAAGAATAACCACTTCACCCTTGATTTAATTAAAAGTTAACTTTAATGTGTTTGATGGATGAAATATTTCCTTAAATTTTGTGTAGAATTTGCAAATGTTGAGAATAATTTTAAAATGAAAGCACTGCCCTTTGCTCTTTTTTTCCTTAGGTCTTAATATGGGTATTAATGCTGGGTATAAATATGACTACTAGCAGAATTAATAACTAATATTAAGTTTAACTGACGTATTTTTCCAATAACATGCAGGAAAGGGAAATAAAATCAACAGCTGAGCAACAGAGTCCCAGTCACCAAAAAAAGCACAATGCCACTGAATAACACTGAGAATAAACATGTTCACCCCTTTATTTAAATAAGCTGAAACAATTGACTTTAACGCATAGGCCAATAATCAGAGAATTATTTCTTAAATTTTGTGCCAAATATTAACAGTTATTTTAAAATGGAAGTGCTGCCCCTTTCTGTCTTTCTCTTTCTTTAATATTCAGTCTTATTTTGGGTAAAATTTAGATTTATTTAGTTAAAGTGAAGTGTTTTTCCACTAAAATGCAGGAAAGGAAAATAAAAATCACCAGCTGAGTAACAGAGTAAAAGCATGGTGCTACTGAAAGATACAGAGAATACGCATGTCTGAACAGGTTACTGTAATGCATAAAAGTGAGGAGTTATTTCCTACATTTTGTGCATCTTTTCAAACGTTTAAGATTTTTTTAAACAAAAGCACTGCCCTTATCGGCCTTTGTCTTTTATTACGATAAAGTCTTAATTTAAGTAAAATTTAGAACAAATCATGAAGTGTTTTCCCACTAACATGCAGGAAAGGAAAATAAAATCAACAGCTGGATAACAGTGTCCCTGTCACCCCAAAAAAGCATGATGCCACTGAATAGCACTGAGATAAGCATGTTCACCCTTTAATTTTATTAAGCCTGAAGGTTACTTTGACGCATATAATTGATGGATTATTTCGTACATTTTGTGTAAATTTTCCAAATGTTAAGATTTTTTTTAATGAAAGCAAAACCTCTTTCTCTTTTCTTCTTATGAAGTCTTAATTTGGGTAAAACTTAAGCAAATTATTGACCGATGTACAGTCAGAGTGAAGTGTTTTCCCGCTGACGTGCAGGGACAGGAAAATAAAATCTAGGTTAGTGCACTGTGCACAGAGAGGCGACTGTTGGAGGGAAATCCCGTGACCTTGTCATTTCCCATCGATCCCTTTTTGTTATTGATCAATAATGGTAATCATAACACCAGTGATTCTAAATAAATTTCATTCATCTAAATTGGAGTGCTGTGCAGAAGGTGAGCCACAAGGAAACACCAAAACAAAGCCAGAAGTAAAGAAAAAAAGTGAAATTAGGGATTTTTTTCCCAATTTAAATTCCTCTTCGCGTCAAGACGCACAAAATAAACCCAAACAGCAGCGTGTTTTTCGGCTCCTACCTGCCAGTCTGAGGGCCGACATCCTCTGAAACTCGGGCTCCTGCAGCCACTTCCACATCCTCCTGAAGGTCTCCCGGCCTGACTTTAGTTTACTCCATGGTTTGGGGTTCCTCAGGAGGTCCGACAGGGTCCCCTGGGAGCGGCACAGCACCCTCTGGGCGAAGATGGCCTGGGGGATGCTGTACCTCTTGAGCTCCGCCGTGATCCTCTGCGCAACCTCCTTGGTGTTGATCTCCTCAAGCTGCCCCGAGCTGTTCACCCCCTGCGTCCCCGAGGAGGAGGGCGGTCTTTCCCGGGTGGAAGCCAACACGGGCCCGTGGGATGGAGACTGGAGGTGGGGGTGGGGGTGGTGGCCCGCGGAGGACACGGCCGGGTGCCCCGGGTGATGCATCCCGTTCAGGTGCGGCATCATCCCGGCCGTGTGGCCGCCGAGGCCTCGGTGCTGGTGGTGGTCCCCTCTGGCCAGCATGGAGGCGGTGTGGTGCGCTTCAAAGTTGAGCATCTTGTCGTGGCCTCCGTGCGTCGTGGTGCCGTAATTGTGGAGACCCTGCTGGGTGTTGTGTATGGACCCCAGACCGTTCCCCAGCACCGGGGAAAGGCTCTGACCCATCCCGGACATGTGGTCCTTGTGGTAGGGGCTGTAGAGGTTGTTCATGCCCGGCAGCCCCCGCTCGTCCCGCATCAGGGTGAAGCTCCCGCTCACGTTCCCGGAGAGCCGCTGGTGGTGGTGGTGATGGTGGTGAAACTTGTCCGACACGGTGGAGATGGGGGGCAGCGGCTGCAGCGGGGTTAACGTGGTGTAGGTGCCGCTCATCCCCATCCCGGGAGAGGACGTGTCGCAGGGGACGCTCATGGCGTGGTGCAGCGGCAGGGACAGCTCCGGCCGGTACTCCCCGCTGCCGTCCAGGATCGTGGCCATGCCGGACACCATGGCCGAGCGGGATGACGCGGCGGCGGCGGCCAGGTCCTGGTGTATCCGCAGGGTGGCCGCCGCTGCCGCCGCCGCCCCGTGTCCCCCCGACGAGCTCCCGCGGCCGTGATGCGGGCTGTGGCCGCTCATCAGCTCCGCGTCAGGGACCACGGAGCTCACGGCCACCCCGCCATGCAGGCTGCCAATGCTGTCCATTGTCATGTCCGTGTTCATGGCATACGCGTCCAGGTCCTTGGCCAGGCATCTATAGGCGTTAGTGTAGGCAGTCTTCATTCATCTGTCCTCTCAGTCCATCAGGTCGAGCGGAATTATGTCTCCTTCTTCTCCTCCTTTCTCTCGCTGCTTCTCCCCTGATGCGCCGGGATGGGTCAGTAGCCGTGTTCCCCCTTTCCCTTCACTTCCTCGGGTGTTTACTCGTCCTCCTAAGGCCTCTCCAGCTCGGTGTCTTTGTGTACTTTCCCCGGTAGGCGCACATTAAAAAAAAAAAAAAAAGTGTTTTTATCTCGATCGTACGGGCCTGTGCGGTGGCTCCCCCATATCCAGCCCTCTCCTCCTCCTGCGTTACTCTGCTCCTCAGACGGGAGCTGTCCACGGTCCCCTAGCCGACCGCTCAACCCAACCTGCTGCGGGGGGAGGAGGGGGAGAAGCGGGCTCGGGTGGAGAGGCGTCACCCGCCGGACTGACGGTGCAGCGGTCCAATCAGAGGGGTCGGTGGGGATGTGGAGGGAGTGGCGCAAAGGCCAGCTGGCAAATCCACATCATGGTAACATGCAGCGGTGTGTGCACGGTGGAGCTCCTCTGGGTGGGATTTGAACGAAAAATCATTATTGTAGTAATCCTTTGAAACGATGCTAATATTACTACAGTGACTTTCTGTAGGGCTGAAGTGTGAGTGCAAGGTGTCTTATTCTGTTCTGCTCTGTGGCATTTATTCCCCCCTTTATTAAAAAAAATCAGAGTAGATATGCACACAAATTGGCTGAAATTATCAATTAAAAAAGATGAATAAACTGTGGATGTGGGGCCAAATTTGTACTATTTAGTATTATGATAGTCATAAATATTTTTGGCTTTGTCTTGACACAGCAGTTGAGAAAACAGCTTCACATAGTCCAATATAAGGTCTATTTAGTAGTTTTTGGAAAGCTTTCAATCATATTTCATGATCTTCATTGCTTTGATGATTTTAAGATAAAATGGATGAAATGTGAGTGCAAGGTGTTATATTCTGCTCTGTGGTATTATTTTTTTCCCTTTGCAATAATCAGATAGTATTAGAATTGCACGCAAAATGGCTAAAATTATCAGTTAAACATAATTAAAGATGTGGGACCAAAATTCAGTTCAACATGTCCTCATTTAACTTTATCTTAGAGACAAACTGTTTAGTATTGTTATTTTTATATAATTACAGTATGTTTTGGCTTTTTCTTGACACAGCAGCTGAGAAAACAACGTCACAAAGGTCATTATAGGGTCTATTTAGTTGCTTTTGAAAAGCTCTCTATCATATCCTATGATCTTAATAACAAGATGGAGATGTAGATGGAGTATTTGTTTTTAAGATAAAATAGACGAGATGTCCTTAAAGTGCTCATAACAGATGAACATTTTTAAATCTTCACTTCTCATCATGAAATATGATCAAAAGCTCCAGAACTGCTACTAAATGGACCATGTGGTGAGTTTTTTTTCCTCAACTATTTTATATGGACATTATTGGTTTTAACTCCACGGTGTCCTTATTAAAATGCAATGCATTAAAATATAATATGAATAATTTCTATTTAATTATAAATAAAAAAAGAAACAAAAACTATTCAGAAAACTAAATATAGATATTCATACCAAAAAAAAACCAAGAAAAAACAACCCAAAATCCACAACAATCACTGTAAAATCACTGCAAAACAGCTTGACGAAAAATGTCCCGCCTACTTTAGGGGTCAAAGGGAAATGAATGTGAGATGGTTTCATCTGCTCGAGTCCGTGTTAAGAGTCAATGATAACTTTACATCCTGCAGATTTTCACGTTCGCTGTACTCGACTCAAACTGAGGATGTTGGTTGTTCTCCTCTACTGCTGCTGCAAAGAAGCAATTTGCCCACAGGGATCATTAAAATTTGATCTCATCTCAGCTCTCATCTCATCACCTGCTGCCTCTGATTATTGAGATAAAGTAAGGTGACAGGAAACGACACACGATAAACACACGATAAAACCAGAACTGACTTGATAGGCAACAAAACCTACAAAACCCCAACACTGAGGGCGTTTTGTTTTATTTTTCTTTATAAAGCATCACTTGCCTTTTTCCACAAAATGCAACACTGGTTAATCTTGAAAGTATGACTATCAGATTTCTCTCAGCACATAAACATAGCTTAAAGAGTAAGAATTTATTATACAATTAACACATCGCAGCCCGACAAGATGCAATATAACAGCATGCCTTTGATGCAAAATAGGGTCCCGTTGCAGAGTTCCCATGGTGGAAAATCACATGTGCTGTTGCGTTGGTTAAGGTGGAAAAACCTTGTGTTATTACGCTGGTAAAGGTGGAAAAGTCACGCGTCATATTGCATTGACTAAGGTGGAGAATTTTGTGTTATATCGTGTTGCTTAAGGTGGAAAATCACGTGTTATTACATTAGTTAAGATGGAAAACCACGGGTTATCACGTTGTTTAAGGAGGAAAATCAGGTATGTTATAGCATCAGTTAAGGTGGTAATTTCATGCGTTATAGTTTGTGTTAAGATGAAGAATCACATGTTATATTAAGGTGGAAAATCACACGTGTTATATTGTGTTGTTGAGATGAAAAATCATGTGTGTTATCATGTTGTTTAAGGAGCAAAATCACGTGTTATCGCTTTGTTTAAGGTGGAAAATTGCGCCTTATCGCATTTTTAAAGGTGGAAAATCACGTTATTGGTTGGCTACTAACCTTGTTTGTCTTAAAGTTATACTACGGCAGGACTTTCAACCACGAGCCTGCTGTGTGTGTCCTGTTTGAAACCAAAGGTTCACATAGATGCATGACTTTATGGACTTAAGGTAACTAAGAAAAGTACCTAAGTTTACCTCAGATATCTCCCACATGTAGTTTTTTACCTGAAAACGCAATCTTTTCCGAAACTTAACCAAGTAGTTTTTTTCATCTAACTGCAAGAATTTCACAACAAAACCACAACAGCGTGTAACGGACTTTGATTTTTTTCATATGTAATTTTAACATATATCTTGCCCGCAACTTTGTAATGTGTTGTTTAAAAGGTTGCATCCATTTCATATATTTCTATGGCACAAAATGATATGATGTGACATGACAGAACATAAAAAAATCGATAACACAGCATAAGGTCATGATATGTTTTGTCATGTTATGGCGTGACATTACGTAAACACGACATTAAGTAACATCACACGGTAAACTGTAGTAGGAGAGGAGCAGCGATACAGTAAATGGACACAGTTCGGTGTGCTGTGTTGGACAGACGTTTGCAGCCGTGTGGCTCGCAGTGTTAGGTGCAGACTGATGCAGTGTAAATGATGTGTTGGTGTGTGTGTTGGGATGTTATCGACGGTCTCTGGGTGGAGTGATGAGCGTGGGAGCTGCATTGAAAGAGCATTATGGCCTGTAGCTGGTTCACTTTACAATTCATTACACTTCCAAGGACAAATGACTGCTAAATAACTCTGTCTGCCTCTCCTCTCTGTCTCTCCATCTGTCTCTGATCCATCATCATACCATAACAAGAGAGGGACAAGAACAACAGCGCACACAGACGCTTATTTTATAGTAAATTACTAATAATTTTCCTCCCTTTCTACATTGTATATTATGATAAAACAGAAAAAAAATGCAAAAAGGGTTGATTTTAATATAAAAGTGCTTTTCCATACAAAGCTGCAACTTGATGTTTTTCAGTTCTGATCACCACCAATGAAAGAGTTTTAGTAAATAAAAAAAAAATCATTTTCAGTAATGAGTAGGATAGTCTTGGTGGTCCATTTTTTCCTTTCAGTTTTTCTTGTTGCTCTTTTTTGTGCTTGGTGCCTTTTTCTTTTCTAGCCCAATAATCAGAACAGTGTGGTTATTTTGGTGGGCATTTATTGCAGTTCTCTGCAGGCATATAATATTGCATTGCTCCAGTCTCAATTTTCTGTCTTTTCTTTGAGACTGTAAAAAATACTTAGCTTACAGTAAGAACAGTCAGCAGTTCATTTTATAATTCTGGCAGGCTACCAGAAGTGTAATTTGTATTTGAAATAGTAATATTTTGTAAAGGAAACACAAAAACTATCAAATTTATCGTTAAAAAGTGTTTATGCTCGCATGAGGAGGGATTGCATGCAATATTTGGAAAATTGCGATGGAAACACTTCAATGATGCTATGTCTGTGTGCTTGTCAGTATGAACTGACTCCTTCATGATGCAGCAGGAGCTACAAGAGCTGTTTTTGCATCACATAACTCCTCAAAAGCTGAGTGGGTCATTTTGAAGTTTACAATCCACAATTCCTCTGTGAAATCGTGGACTATCAGCTCCCAGAAATCCCTCATACATGGTCGCTCCCACGTATAAGGAGCTTGTCTTTCGATTATTGCTCCCATTAACACGCCTACAACGCCTTGGATTGGAAATAATGACGGATAGTTCGATGGCTGCAATAGAAATAAACCTGCTGCTGTTTTGAACATCCATCGCCATGCTTCTTTGGATGTTTAGTTTAATAACATCCCTCAGTGGAAATGCAGTCATCTAATTGTCTTTTATTGACATTTCAGAAATACCAAGTTTTGCACAAATCTGTCTTGGAAACCCACCTACTGTCAATATTGTCTGCCTAATTTTAACATCTCTTTCTTGGACATTTCTTGGAAATTTGTGTTAAATTTCAGACCCGTATAACATTTCGTTAATGATGAGAGGATGTAAGAGGCAGAAAAGGAGGTGGAGGAGATGGCAAAGGAGGAGGTGGGAGGAGGAGCAGGATGGGGAGTTGGGCAGATGTTGCTTTGTTTAAAGACTGTTGTGTAATTAAGGACAGAAGAACAGAAGCCTGACCCATTTTCTCCTTTTGATCAGCTGTCAGGGAGATGGGCAGGGGGTCTGCTGAGGGACGACCTGTCTCTCTGTCTCTCTGTCTCTCTGTCTCTGTCTGTCTGTCTCTCTGTCTGTCTGTCTCCACTTAAAACTTTTAGCTGTCTTGCTGATTTAAGAGACAACTACCGTTTTTTTGTTTCACCTGATGTTCCACAAAACTGATAGAGGAGGTGGTAATAAAGAGGAGGAGTGGGAGGTACAGCTGGGTGAGCAAGAGGAGGTGAAGAAGGGCTGGATGAGGGAGGGGAGGAGAACATGAGAAGGAGGTGAAGATGTAGGATGCAGATGATATAGAAATGGACGAGGTGGAGGAAAGGAGGGGGAGGTTTAGGAGGTGGGGGGAGGGACTGTAAAGGAGCAGCTGCAGGGGGAGGAAGGAGAGGCGGAGGAGGAAGTGATAGAGTTTGTGGTCAATATGGCGGTGTAAACAAACCGCTGACATCACTGCCAGGTAGGGACTAAAGCCCCGCCCCCTAAAAAAGCCTTAAATATGCAAACAGTTTCAAGCACTAAAAATCAACTTTTCACTGTTTAAATCCCACGAAAAAGGCCAAAAAAAAGTAATTTATTTCATAAAAGAGCTGCACTTTTTAATCAAATGCTACTCAAACAAGCGGAAGTCGTGCATTGTTTTGGGACAATTTTCTTTGGTTTATTAATCCACGTTTGGCGCTCCAGTGAGTATTTTGTGGCAACTGAATCACCAGAATAAATGTTGGTATTATGCAAAAAACAGATCTGTTGCATTTGTACAATATTTGTTACGTGTGGTTATGTTCAGGCACAAAACCACTTGGTTACATGTGGGAAAAAAGATCATGTTTTGGCTTAAAATACTCGGTTTTGGGGGTTTTTCTTGTTGAAAAACAACTGCTTTCTCGTGGTGCTATCCCTAATCGAAAGACAGCGATTTTGGCAAAAAACGCCAAAATTTTGCGGTTAAAAAGCTGCTGGAAATGCAGCAAAAAAACAACCGGTTTTGCTGTTAGTAGTTCTCAAACAGTGGTCTGCAGAGGTGTCGTGCCATTGTAGTGCACAATATATTATATTGTGTACACTGCAATTTGTGCATAATGTAGTCTGAATTAATGTTTCACAGGCTCATACTGAGGTTTGTTGATGGCTTCTTGTGTACTTGCTTGAAATGTCTTTCCCATAATCATATTATGAAACGCTGAGTACATGTACTAATGTGGAGAGGGAAAACTGTTTAGACCTTATACCACTTTTATTTGAACTTTTAAATACAATGTTAAATATGGAAGTGAAGGTTAGTCACTGAGTTGTTTGCAGTATTATTGGCATCACAGTAGCACACTGACTGACTGACTGACTGACTGACTGACTGACTGACTGCTGAGGTAATCATTAGCCTGTTTTATCTGCTCTCTGAGCGGAGTCATGTTGTGTCAAACAGCAGGAAACTACATTCTCATTTTGAGGGTTTCAACAGAATGAAAATTTCGTGGTACGATAACTGTCCCAGTATATGGTAACAAAGTCTTAATTATAATTTAAACTTAACTTTTTTTAGTGAAAATACTTGTAAAAAAAAATCTCCCTTTAGAAAAAGATACTCAGTCTAGTTACATATATTTATTAACATTTTACATATTTATTTTAATATTGTAATATTTTATTTTAATATTTTATAACATTAACATTTTTATTTACTGCATGCTATTTTAGTTTTCACTGGTATGTTTCAAATATATATAAATATTTTTGCATTAAAATAGCTATCAGAAAAGCTGTATATTCATTTCATTGTTTTATTAGCTTTTTAAGCTGCATTTCAAAAAACAAATGTGTTTTTGCCAATTTCTTTTTAGATTTTTAATAACAAGTCAAAAATACTCAATCATAAATAATAAAGCATGCTAAAATTTCAGTTCAAATGTATTTTTAATGTGTTAAAATGCCCCCAAAAATATGATTAAATTAACAATAGTTTTATTTTAAATACGTTCCTACAAAAATAACAGCAGCTCAAGAGTCAGAAGCAAGAGCAAAAAGGAAAAAAGGTAAAACAAAAATACAAATTAGATAAAAATTATATATAAATTCAAATAAAATCTGTATACACTGGATACACCTTTTACCTTATGTCCACCGTTAATAATTTCACATGACAGTTAACGCGTAATAAATAGTAATGGTGTGAAGCATTATACTGTAAAAATATAAAAACATATAAATAAGCGTCATTGTTAAAACTGTGCTTTAGTAATTAGCACTGCTTTAGAATAGATTGAAATGAAGACATTAAATTAAAGTAGTAAAACATTAAATTATGTTTAATTAAATGTTATTATAAGGGATTCGTTTATTTTGATTTTCGCTCATTCAGTTTGACCTTTGAAGAAAAACAGAGAAAAAAGGATTTTTTTAATCAAGTCATCTGTGTTCATATATATCTCTATATATATATTCAATTTTATTTTAATGGTTTTCAACAACATAGTAGTACAATAGCAGTACAAGCAGCGTGGATTATCAAAATATAAGAGCTTGCATATTGTCCCTTTTTTTTAACCCCCGCCAGAGAAACTGAAAGACAAATGATAGAAAATTAAAATAAGAAGTAAACATTTATGTCCACATTTTAGACATACATAACCATCAGAATGATAAATGTAAACACAAAAACAAAAAAAAGACAAAGGCAACAAAAGAATACAAACAAAAAAATTAACATCAGATTCATTTAAATTTTGATCAGTTATTGTTATTGTTATTATTATTATTGTAGTGATATACAGTTGTATGAGAGTTTGTGAGGAAACAGGCCGGAGCTGTGACTGAGCAGGCTCCTCTGCTGTGAGTCCTGGCGAGCTGCGTTGGCTGCGTTTGAAAGCGAGCGTCAGGCTGTAAAATGTGAATAAAGCTGCAGAGCTGCAGGTTGATTGGGACGTTTCCTCCTCCTGCTTCCTCCTCTCTGTTCTCTCTCTCTCTGTCCCGGGCCATCTGCTGTGAACAGGGCAGCAGTATTGATCTGCAGCTTTGTGCTGGAGACCACATGCTAATCTATAGCGTTAGTGACAAACACTGCTCCGCTTTGCCTCGCATCTGTCCCACTGACTCTCTCTCTCTTTTCTCTCAGTATAACCAGTGTCATCCTCCCTCCCTCCCTCTCTCTCTCTCTCTGTCTAAATGACCCAGCAGTTTTTTGAACGGGGGTCCATCTGTCCGGCCGTAAACTCTTCCTCCTCCTCCTCCTCCTCCTCCTCCTCCTGCAGTGGTTGGTTGCTGGTGAGTCGTGCTCAGTGTTTTGGTGTTTCGTGGCAGCCATATTTAGAGTTAAATATAAATAATGTTTTGACAAATACAAAGAAAGAAAGATGCAGAAATAGTGAAAATACACATATATTTTTCGTAGAGATATATGTAGATAACATAAAGATAAAGTAACGTACAAGGTAGATTTATTTGTCATTTTACTTAAATGTGGTTTAAGAAGAAATTAAATTAAAGTTGACCCTTAAATCCTGTTACGTCTTTTTGGCGTCAAAGGAGGAGTTGAAGAGGAAGCTTGGGAAAGAAGATATATTGTTTTTCATAGCGTATATAATTAAATACATAAAACTGTATAAATAAATACATAACACCACAAATATAGAAATATAGACTACGGATGAAATTTAGCAATTGCGCTAATTTTGGCATATATACATTGATGCTTACTGCTGATATGTTGATTCATGTGCACTGTCCCAAATTAATGAACTAAATAAATTTTAAAAAATTAATTAAAAAAAAAAAATATATATATATATATATATATATATGATATTTATATAGAGATATAAGTGATAGTGTAAAGGTATTTTCTTTAGACAAAATGATGACGATAGTAAAATGTGAAGAATCAGAGATAATTATTTTTAGGTGAAATATGACAGTAATGCAGACAGCAAAATAAATATATAGAGATAATGCAAAGATTTGAATAAACATGGAGAAGAGGTAGTTATTTATAGACACATATTCTGGAATAATACAGAGATATTTGGGGACAGTACATAGCTGTAGATTTAGAGGGTGTTTGTAGGAGGAAATACTGCATATAGTATACTGAAATAAAACTGAGCTTTGGAGATACACAGAGACATGCAAGAGTCATATTAATATTTATTAAATATGTAGAGACAGGGAGAAATTTAAATTTGATTTAAAAAATGAATAAAGAGATGACAGATTTATATTTGGATATCAAATCATAAACACATGTTTAGGTAAAGTGATGTATTAAAGGATTTAAATGAATACATGAAGATGGTATAAAGATTTATAAATGCGGAAATTGATGGAATTTATATATAAATACATAGTTACTACATATAGATAGAGATAATATAGATATTTACATACATTTATAGATATTAAAAACATGGAGAAATGAAGATAATAGAGAACTACACACTCAAGAAAATCATAAAACCAAGATTTTTCTAAAACATGCAAACACACATACAAATACCGTTATGTTATGATAATACTGCAGTATCTTACAGCATATTCTTAGTCATCCATTTGGAAGAAAAGTGAAAAAAGTAAAGCACACTGCTGACGATCTTCCTTCTATCTCCTCTCCTTTTTCTTCTTCGTCTTTCCTCCTCCTCCTTCTCTTCCTCCTTTATTCTCCTCAAGTCTTTTCAAACTTTTCGGACCTGCTGCCTCTTTTGTTGCGGTTCTGTTGGCCGTGAAATCGGCTTTTAATGGGAACACAATGGCCGCGTGCGGAGCCAACCCGCTGTATTCAAATGTGACCGCACGCCACTATCATTGCATTTCCAACTCTGAATAAACACTCATTTAACAGCCTTTCATCTCACGCCTTTATGAATTTATATATTAGTCACTGTTGAACTGTTACCAAACCCCAGCAACAAAACAGACATTTAAAAATCTAAATTTTAAGTTTTTGCGCAGAAAATTAAATTCTTATATCACTTATAATAAAAAGAAAATTAAAATAAAGATGCAAAATGAATTGCTTTGAATGTTAAACTGATGCTGCCACGCATTAAAAAATAAAGGATGTTAAATTTATCAGCATGCGATATTTATTCATTTCATTAATCAAAAAACAACAAAACAAAACACATTAATCACTTTTTTTGTGAATGTGTCTGCCGGCTAATTTTTCAACCGCAGACATTTAACGAGATGCTCTAAAAGTAACAAGTTCAGAAAAACAGAAATAAGATGCTAAAATGACAACAAAAGCGTCAAAATCAGCAAGAAAGCCACACAGAGCAGGAAGACATGAATAAAAAGAACTAAAAATATCACACACTTCAGCACATAAACCATACAGCACAGTACCATAAGTATTTGTATAAATATCACTTGTTAGCAGAATAAAATGCAATATTTTAGTTGTAAATATGCTTAATTTAGATTGTAATTCTGTCTGATTTGGGAAATTTACACTAAACTCTATTATGAAATGTGTACATGTAAATATTAAGGGTGTCTACAGGTATCAGACACTTAAACTGAAGGCTTTTAAAGACCTTTTCAAGATGATTTTTAACCAAATTTAAAATTTAAGATGTAGAAATATGGATTTAAAGGGGGTAATGTTAAACTGCATTTTGCCAACAGTTTCGTGCAAGTGTCCAGTTAGGAGGTTCAGCGGTTTGTTTAATTATTATTATTTTTTTAAACTTTTTATTCCTTCAGCATAAAGACAACACATACAACATGTAACGATTTGTAAATCACAAATGTGGACTTTCACGCTGAAAAGCTTCACTCCCTTTGCTATTAAGCAAGTAAAGATAGAAGAATGAAATTACATTAAAAAAAAATCATTTTGTGGCAATTGAGACCTCACAAATTCAAATTTGATACTGTTTTATTATTTTTTATTTTTTTGATTTTAAGAATCTTTAAGGACTGCAGAGACCCTGATAATGAATTTTTTAAATGAAGTTTTTCAGGTTTTTGAGGCCGAGATTTTACAAATACTGATGTCATCAGTCCAAGTCTCCTTCGTTTGCCTCCCCACCGCCGTCAAAACGTTACCAAAAAGAGAGTCAAAGTTTTAATTGTTTGGATTTTCACTTTTATTTACAAAATCAACTGTTCAGTTTTATTTTGTCAAAATTATACTTATCATGCATTTTATTTACGATCTTGGAGACACATTGAGGGAGATCCTTAATTTTCAGTAGTGCTGAGGTACATTCAATAAATACAGACGCAGTTAAAAACAAATAAAAGTACAAGGAGAACACGTGGCTATGTCAACTTAAAAAACAAAAAGACTGGGAACAATGACTGTTTCAATCAATAAGATTAGCAATCGAGCAAACTGAAATTCCCTTAGCGGTATTAATGAGGTCAGCCAAAAAAAAACTTTAAAAGTTATGCCAAGTATGTTTGGCATAATAAGAAATCGGCCTAAATTCCTAATCATTTTTAGAGCCTGTGAGGTGAGCCATGTCTGTGAGCGACTAAAATTCAAGGAAGATGGGCCGAGCGTAAACAAGCTTTACAAATATGTAACAACAAATGCTATTTTTTTTGTTTGCTTTAAATTAATCAGAAGAAGTCAACTGAGTATAAATATACTCGAATCAGACAATAATATACCCACTGATTATGAATTACAATTATAGAATGTATGTAAATTTTTCCTTAACTTACTAAAAGCCCAAATTCCTCTTGAAATAAAAAAAACACTACATATAACCTATAAAAAGATAATAATAATAATAATAATAATAATAATAATAATAATAATAATAATAATAATAATAATAATGATAATAATAATAATCAATTGGATATACGTAGCACCTTTTAAGGTACCCAAGGCTGCTTAACAGAGTAAGAAGAAAAAAATAGATAAAATGAAACTTAAAAAATAGAAATAATATTTCGGATTTTAATGTTTTTAATACTATAACTATTTTAAAAAAAATCTAAAATAAACAGCACACCTTTAATGTGATGACACATTTTATCATGGAGAGATCACAGTATTATTCAGTAGCAAATATACAAATAGAAAAATTAACATTGAAACTTAAAAAAATATATTTATATATTTTCCGTAAACATCCGAGATGAACAGCTGTTAGATAACATGCAGGTGAGAAAGGCAAGAAAATATATTGTGAAATTATATTTGTATTTTTAAAAAATTCACATCATTAAAGGGCTCATCGACTTCCCTCATTAAACTCACTTCTGACAGTTTGAGAGCAAACACACACTATCTCTCTCTCACACACACACTCAGACACACACACACACTCGTACATGTTTTAGCAAACATCAGAGGGAACATGGCCACGGGCAGAGGCAGCTCATGCTAATTCAGATCAATATTAGTGATAAATTTCCATGTGAGCTCAGTTTCCTCTCCGAGAAGCAGCGCGGTGATCTGAGGGCAGCTTTACTTCTCATCTGTGAACATTAGTTAACACTGCTGCGCGTGTGTGTGTGTGTGTGTGTGTGTGTGTGTGTGTGTGTGTGTGTGTGCGCAGTGGACAGACCGTGGCTTTAGCTGAGGACACAGAGGTCACGTCCTCTGTATTTATCTTTACATTTGTGGACCTGAAGAGCAGCGAATGTTTTATAATTTAAAGGGGAATAGAAACACACACACACACACACACACACACACACACACACACACACAAACAAACAAAACATTAAAGAAACATGAGAAAATACAGCGGCTACATTTCCACCATGATTTATTAAACTTCATTGTTTGTGTGATTATTGCCCTGTTTTGTTTCTGACTGCATGACTTTTATAAATTATTAGTTACTGCTGCTTCTGCTGCTCTTCATAATTCATAGTTAATATTTACAGTAAAAAAATATATATATATTTAAAAAACAATACATTGCACATACACATATTGCACATAGAAGATAATTGCACTTGTGAAAATTTGCACTTTAGTAGAAGTCTAGTTGTCTGAAAGGGGCTATATAAATCAAATATCATTTACTGATCAATTATATATCCATAACAGTGTGGTAAAGTAGTTTGTCAACATTTGCGTACTATTGAAACATTTTGTCAAATCGTATGGATATTCCTGTGAGCTACAGTGGTTCCTTTTTTAACTTTTGGAGACTTTTGACACGCAGTCCACCTCAGAAACCACCTGTGAAAGTGCAGAGTGAAAAAAATATTCAAAAATGTACCTCAAGCCCGTCTCTGTTTTGTACAGTATACATGTGGTAGCAGGTCTCTGCTCTAAAAGACACAAAAAACCACAAACTGAACTGTGACAAAAGATAAACGTGGTTTTTGAAGTTTGTACCGGCTGGTCGTAACCATGACGACACACCAGACAGACAGTTTGCCGCCAACTCAACTTTAACTAAAAACAACAACAACAAAATAACTGAAACTTTGGACATGAACTTTATTAAACGTCACTCTACATTTACTCAGCATCAAAACACATTTATTCTGCGCAGTCAACAATATTTTTAATGTCCGAATACTTAAAAAGCCACAAAGAGCGGCGTCTTATCATGGCCTCCGTGTTGACAAAGTGAGTCCCAAAATCACAGCAGCTCAGTCATCATTTATTAACCACGGGACTAAAGGCGGCGGGGGGCCCTCCTCCTCCTCCTCCTCCTCTTCCTCCTCCCTGCATGATTATTTAATGTCCTCTGGCATGTTGCTCTTTTAATCATAACATTTGATTTATTGATTTCCTCTCGGCCCCGAAGTTGGCGCCGACAATCAGCGCGACGGCTGCAGAGCGAGGCCGCGGGTTTCTGAGTTTTCACACTTCTGATCAAAGAGGCGAAGAAGAAGAGCCGCATTAATATTTCAGATGTTGAATCGGAGACGACAGCAGATTAGCAGAGCTGTTTCATGTGCCAGAACACATTCGCACTGTGAAGTTAGAGATGCAACATATTGATATTTTTTTTTAATTATGTGATAGAAGCGATCATTTCGGCTCATTCGGATTTTTTCTCCTTTGTGGGATTAGACCCAATTAGTTCCTCTGTGGTTTCTAATTTTATCTCATTTTTTTTAGTCAGAGGATAAAAACTTTTTTCACTTTTTTTTTCATGACTCACATCATATATGTGATACTAATCAGAGTGTATTATTATTATGTTTTTTTTACTCTACTATAAACTATTTTTAAAAATATTTTTCATTATATTTTTACGGTACAATTATTATGTTTAATAACAAAGCTAAAAAAACAAGCAAAAAAAATGAAATTGTGTAACACATCACATATTTACCTGTTTCCTTACAGATTATTTCTTATTTATTTTCTGTCCTATTTTAAAACATTTGTATTACATATATTTGTAATATCTATATTTATAGCTCTGCACTGCTGCAGTGACCTCATTTCTTCCTGCAAGGAATCAATAGTTTTTATCTTTTACCTCTGACAATCACAACAAAGTGACACTGAACATTTCCAGAACTCATTTACCGTTCATATTTTATTTTTTTTTTAACCTTTTATTTGACCTTTATTTTAACCATGCTTTTACAGTCCAACTTATTGTTACTCTACTTTTAAAATATTATTTATTATTTATTAAAGGCATGGACTAATTATTCTATCTGCTACGAGGCATCAAAGTGTAAAATATCAAACATATGGACGTTTACAAATTGCTTTATTCAGATTGAAAACAGTTCCAATCTGTGAGATTAGCGAGGCTTGTTTTAAATCCAGCAGTTGACTCCTGCAGGTTTTCTTTTGTTATCAGCTGCTGACATGAAGCAGCTAAAAGGGTCAGAGGTCAGAGGTCAGCCACCCCGGCGCACGCCATCTGACCTCCCTTATTTACATACACGCTGACCTACATTCTTGTGACCGTTGTTTCAGTTCCCTCAATATTCCCACTTTAAAAAAACAAATAAATAACGCACAATAAAAACAGAATTTTATTTCAACTATTTTTATTTTCTGTAATTAAACATAAGAAAATATTTTAAATAAAAATACTTAAAAAAAGTAACTCTATACATTTTTAAGATTTTAATCTTAATTTTATTTATTTTTTTTCGTTTAGTTTACAAAGCTCTATTTTCTTCCAGTTATTTTGTTTTCTATTCTAAATATTACTTTGATCATTATTGATATTTTATATTTTTCCACTGGTGTAGAAATAATGACACCATTACTCAGCAGGAGATAATGATTGATAATGACCTCGGGGACAGAACCATAGTGTACACACACACACACACACACACACACACACACACACACACACACACACACACACTAACAGGACAGGTTTCTCTGTTGCAGTTTAAAATAACAAATTTTTCCGAGTTGTTGCATTATATCAAACACCGAAATGAACATCCTTTTTTAATAGGATTAATAATGATAATTTATTAATTTGGCAGTCTATGTGTTTGCACATTTATTACCTCACGAAAAAAAAAGATTTCCTCACTCTAGAGGATTTTTATTGTTGACTGTCTCACAACAGTCAAAATTATCTGTCACTGTGACTGTAAAACAAGACCTAAAAAAACAATGCATTTTTTTTAATAAATTTCAACAAAATTCCCCTCAACTCAAACTCCTCAGTGTGATTCAGAAGACGCTCCCTGACCTTTGACCTCTGACAACACTCCCTAAAAACTACAGCAGCAGCGTATCGACCTGCAGGCTGCTGCGGCCCGACGTCCGCTGTTTATTTCAGTGTGTGTTAGTGTGAGTTTGAGTTTCTAGTTTACCACTGTGCCTTGTAAGGTGTCCTTGAGTGCTTTCAAAGGCTCCCATAAATGAAATGTATTATTCATTATTGTTATTTATTTTCAGAAAATGAGGACAGTGAGTCCTTAAAGGGGAAATTTTGTATCTTTTACACGCAAGATATAAAATTTCACCTTTCAGAACTTTAGGGGCTCTGTGTATTTGTAAAAACATTTTGCTATTATATATTATTTTTAATATAATCTTTTTATTCAAGTAGCACATGCCTTTTTAAGTAAGGTTAAACTTTTGTAAAGCACAGCCATGTTAATAAAGTGAGAACCTTTCAGTAAAGTGAGGACATGTTGGGAAAGAGACGGCTTTTTAGTAGAATGAGGGCTTTTCAGTAAGTTGAGGACATGTTAGGTAAGTGAGGACATTTAACCCTTTAACACCTGGATCAACATCAGTTTGCATTTAGACGTCTTGCACAGCCATTTTGACCTGTGAAACCTGTGAATATTGCTTTTTTATTTTCAACAAAAAAAACAAACAAAGAGGAAAAACAAAATTAACAAATTGGCAAGAAATGTCCTGCAAACTTGAAAAAAAAAAGAAAGGGAGTAAAAGGTGACAAGGAAATGAAAAAATGCCAGAAAACTACATTTTTAATTCTCTATATTATATAATAATAATTATCTTACAGAAGGAAAAGGAAAATAGATATAGTATTCTTTAGCATGTTTTGGGGGGTCATTTACCGTTTTTTAGATTTATTTTTATTTTTATTTTCATTTGTTTCTTACTTTGTTTTTCTACTTCTTCTTTGGTATTTTCTGGCAATTCTTTTGTTTTCTTGAAATGTAAATATAGGGGCAAAAAATGTCCAGAAAAGGATATTTATAATTTTTGATTATATATATTTAAAATTATGTTACACGAAAAAAGAAAAATAATTATTAATTTTTTTAGCACTTTTTTGTTTTGCTTATTTTCTGGTAATTTTATTGTAACTTCTTACAAATGCTGATTTTTGGGCCATTTCTTTTTAAGTTGCTTGCCGCCCTCACATATTTTGGAAAGGGTTAAATAATATGAGGACTTTTTTTAATTTAGCTTTTTTAAAAAAAATTTAATTAGCTGATCAGATGAGATAAAGTGAGATGAAGAAATATAATAATACAAGCGACTGTTTAACCGACAGCACGTCACACTCTGTTCTCTTCTATTTTCAACATGTTACGTCACACGGACCTCCGTCTCCTCCTCCTCCTACAGGGGTTAAAGGTCACAGAATGGGGTCTGACCCTTGTGCAACGTGGACAAAGCATTGTTTACTGTTGATAACACATTCAGTCCAAACAGAGGGAAAGATTATCACGGTGTTGTCCTCAAGTTTTGTACATTTTTGATGATGTCACCCTGCTTCATCAGTGCTGTTTGGGAAAAACAAACTGTGGTGAGCGGCACCGTTTTACTGCCTCTCTCCTGTGAGTGAGTTTATCTCCTCTGAGGCCACAATAAGCAAATGGAAAAATACAAGATTATGAATAACAGTCAAGACCGCAACGACAAGAAATTAGTAGTTATGGAAAATGTTTTTGAAAAAGCAAGGGAAAAAAACAATATTTATTAGTATCACAATTACACAGTTGATATTATGTTACACAGTTATCATAATTTTAAGCTCTTTTTCAGTCTTGTTCATTTATTTTGTTTACTTCTTTTGCTTTACTTTTACTTTTTAAAACTTATTTCAGAGTATTTTTCTTGTTTTTTTTTATTTTTATTTTTATTTTTTTACCAATTTCTTGCTCGTTGCTGGGTCATTTTGTCTTTTATTTATTTGCCTTCTTCACATGTTTTTGAGAGAAACCATGCCAATTTATTAAGGTTTCAAAGGGTTAATACACTGACTATAGACAAGTACATCACTTAAAAAAAATGGGAACTATTCCTTTAAGTCCAATCACCAGCAGGACAAGATATGTTTAAAGATGAGCCTTTACGAGATTGTAGATACAAAAAAATCAATTTAAAAAGAAGCTTTTTGTTATAAACAACAGACAACACTCATCAAAAATGAACTTTCGCTTAAAACAAGACAGGACACACTTTTTCAAATTGATAATTTCATTCATTTTAATGACTAAATGATTAAATAAATACAGAGTAGATATATTTTCTCTCAAGTATTAGATGAATAAAACATATTTGTTAATCTACAGCATACTGTGTATGATATCTAAATATGGTCTTAGTATATATTACCCTTCATAGAGTGATCTCTACAGGCATGTCGATATGGATGGAGCCAGAGTTATTAATATCATTCAAAATGCAAAAAAATACATTCTGGAGAAATGTTACCTGATACTGACTGATATTTTACATTACAAAAATAAAAGGCAACAAAAGAAGACAAAAATAAAACACATTTACATCTCATTAAGGAGTTCGTAATGTGCTCAAGTCAAAAAATAACATTATTACTGAGAGTATTAAATTGTAAGTTTAACCTTCATGCCAACAATCTTTTTGTCAAAGTCCTGAAAATGTCACGTTTCAAGTCGTAGATGTCTCATGTTGGAATGAAACCATAGCAGACTAAAAAAACAACAAATAAAAAGGTGAGACAGCGCTGAGATTCAGCAGCGGATTAAAAAAATAGTCCCAGTTTCTCTAGCTTTTGTTGTCTCATTAACACACTGCAGCAAATATGAAAATACATAAACAGAAAGCACACGCCAAATATTATCATTCAGATTTGATATGCTTGGAAATCATGTGTCTGTGGTTGAAGTCATCATATGTAAAATGGTGTTGAGATGTCGCGTTTTCTTTTTGACAGACTGTTTTGTTACAGTTTGAATCATCCCGCTCCAACAAAAAAAAACTCTACCGGCTTCAGGAATTATGCGTTTATCCTCTTGTCTCATGCTGTCTTATGTTGGACATATTAAAATCACATAAACAGGCCAAGAAAGTAAGAAATCGGAATTCAGTTCAAGATGTTTTTCCTGATTTTTTTTGTTGCTCAAACAAGTTTCTTAACAAACAAAAGATCTGAAACTTCTTCACATAGATATAGTCATAGTGTATCTTTAAAGATAAATGCAGTGTGCTTCAGTATAGGGCAAACATCTGGTTTGTGTCCTCATTTTGTTGTCAAAGGTAACTATTTCTGTCTCAAATTGCAGTCAATATACCTTAAATTATGTAGATGAATTTGCAGTGTTATCAAATGGTACCAAAGCAGATAGTAGTGAGGCAGTTATGTAGTGAGGTGGGAAGTAAAAGTATGGATGTCAGGGTGATGAATAGCGGCTGAAAGTTGCATAGTGCTGGCCACAAAACCAGCTACATTAGTAATCTTTACAAAGTAGGGTTGTCACTTTTATATAAATAAACACATAATTTTAAAATTTTCAAATATTTTTGAACACAGCCCACAGCCTATTCCTAAACTACATCGTAGAATTGACGTTTATTCGTGGTACATTTGCAGTAACTCCTCAAATTTGTTCTTGTGGTAATGTTACCATATGCACATCTAAACTTACTAAAAAAAAAAAGTAAGCAAACAGCTCAGCTTCTTTCCATAATTTTGACATTTACTGTCTTGAATCCAACAAACCTCTCTGTGCCTCTCTGTGCTTCTTAGAGATAGTTAACAACTTGCTGGTGAAGAAAGTGGAGCATTTAAGCAGCTAAAGAGCCAAATATTTCTCTCAGGAGGTGGAGACCAAAAACGGAGCTAAAAGAGATTTAATATTGAACTTACATTCATCAGGTGGACACAACAGCAACACAAGTGATGATAACGTTGCTCTGTAACTGCTGGATGTGTAAATGTTAATGGATATGTGAGGCATGTTAACACTTTATCTGCAAGAACTTGACAGCGCTTCAATTGTATATTCATTTGGACAGAGATTTTGTTACAGCAGTGCTCGCATGGACGGGAAACTGCAGCAAAGTACTGATCGAGGTTCATATATTTCGCCTGGGCAACCTTCATCAGGAGGGACTGCCCACTGCTTTATTGACCCAAACTTAGTACGAAGAATGTACTATTGAACCAAAAATCCATTTCCTCTGACAGCTTATTATCCAAAAAACAAATGTGCATGCTCCGCAGTCCAGTTTCTCCAAAAATGCTCTTTCCTTGCTGTTGTTCACATTGTAGGTTTCTGTAAACTACCGATGCATTACATCTGTAAACTGTGCTGTGGTGATTGTGTGGTTAGAAAAACACTTGGCTATAGTGAGGAAAATGTAATGTTTTCCCTCAAAACATCCATGTTTCGGTGGAACAAAAGTTGCTTGAAAAGCAGCAATGGTTCGGTGAAAAACACCTGAGTTCAGTGGCTCAGATGTAGCTGGGAAACTCTGTGAAGGGTCGGTAAAAAACACCCGAAATCGATGGCTCAAACACCACTGGGAAATACCACAAAGGCTGAATGCAAATCTCTGGACTTTGCGGGCGCAAAAAAGACGAAACTTGGGATTTAAATTATCCGTCGGGACAGATGAGCAGACAGAATATAACAACAGCAATCACTGTGTACATGATTGTGCTTGTTTCCATGGCAACAAGTGAAACAGACTCGAGGCCTTTCTATCGGCAGCTTGCAGTCTCGGCCCCCGCAAACTTCACGTGATGACAGCGTCACAAAACGTATGAGAGAAGTCCACAAATGTAAAAGGTGGACATATAGATTCAGCCAAATGGTCGATAAAACCACCCGCTACTGGTGGCTCAGTGCCACTGAGAAAGTGACCGCAGGGATTATTGGCTAACTGGACTAACAATTGGTGGCTCAAACGCTGCTGGGAAAATGAAACTAACTACACAGACTGTGTATTTTTGGAGAAATGAGACATCTGAGCAATGGACGTTTGCTTTTGGGATAACAGACTGATGGAGGAATGGACTTCGGATCCAATGGGACATTTTCAGACTAAAGGGGCTCCAGAAATTTGGGCTGCCAGAGCATTGGCATGACACCACGTCAGGAACCGAACTGCTATGACAAGGTAGTCTCGTAGAAATGAAGGATGGACGTGCCTTCTTTTATGCAGTGGTAGTGTTGGTTTTAAGCGATCAGTCTGCTGATCTGTAGCTTTAGTCCTAAGAGTGAACAGTGAATAAAAACACCGTGAAGCGCTGAGCAACGCTGCCTTAGAAGTCCGCCTGCAGCCACCTTTTCCAAAACTCTTCGTCTTTAGATTCTTGAGCAGTAGAAAATGAACATTACTCATTTCTTGAGCTGCACCAACGGTTTGTCAAATGGAGCTTTTGGGCTAAAAACAGTTTGAGCCCAGTGCGCTGACCCCGAGCCAAGACTTTGATTTTGGCAAAACCACATGAATCCTTCCCTCATCTGCCTCGTCATTTCGGCTACTCTGGCCTGTGGAAGAGAGGAGTCTGAGGGAGCGCTGCAGTTTTAGCCCTAAGCACAGTGGGAGAGCGAGAGCTTCAACAGTCCCTCCATGTGCATCTTGTAGAGCAGTTTGAACTCAGCAGGCAGCTCATGGGACTCCTGCCATTTGGTGGTGAACTTGGTGCCCTTCTTGTCATAATAGTGGTACGGCAGCTCCTTCCCCGTGTTGGGGTCCCAGCCGAAGGGCCAAAAGCCGTAGAGGTGGATCTGATCGCACATGGAGGACGCCAGCGTGTACATCAGGATGCCGGTACTCAGGCGCTTCGGCGACAGCTGCTTGGTTTTCCAGTAGCTGTTGAGCACGAGTGAGGAGAAAAGTTATACATTTAAGTCAAGAATAAAGGAAAATTCCCCTTTAATGCTTTAATATCACATCCTTGCTCCTATTTAACAATATGTGCTTAAAAAAGTACAAAAAAGCAACTTCTTTGTGTTCATATATCAAATCTGATCATTTTTTCCTCCTTTAAAGCAACAGTTTGCCAATTAAAACCAATAATATCAAGACATCCAGCCCATCAATCAATATGCAACTTTTAGCCAAATAAAGCAAAGAGTAAGTTGGCCAGGTGTCTTTGTTTTTGCTACATGGAGCATATGATGCACTCTGTCATCAGCTTTAAGGCCGAAACGCAGCCAGCATGGGGCGACACAACAGTCGGCTTTCGTCGCCTCCTTTACTTTGATGTCGGTTTGGTGTTTCTGGGCCCATAAATATTGACTTTTTCTGCTCAGTCAGGTTTTGCATTCATGATTCAGGAATTCAGTTACTTTATTTAAAGTGGTTGTTTTTGGAGCTGTCACCTTTGGCTTTAATGTAAAATCTGAGAATAAGATATTATTAAAACAAATTACTTCAGATGGTTTACACATTAAATTACTTTAAAGTAATGTAAAAAAAGAGGTTTGAACAACTCAATTTTTATGAGTAATCAGTAATCGAATTAAAAACGTGTTTATAAATACTGTAATAAGGTACTTATGGAAATTAAATACTTAAGTACAAAAGTAATTAAATATGTATGTACTTAATTACCATAAAGTTTTTCATTTTATTACCCATAAAAATTGAGTTGAGCTTATTTTTTCCACATTATTTCAAGGGAATTTTAACGTGTTAAATCTACAAACACGACCACCACAAACAACAACAAAAACCCTAATCTGATCTCTGCTGTTGCTTTCATTAGGCAGTCCTGCTCTGCAGCGTCACAGAGGGGGAACTCTCCAAACCAGCCTCAACAAAACCTCCTCAAAGAGTCCTTTAGGTGCCGAAAGCCGTCTGAGCTGCTTAAACGTGGTAATTCTTCCAGAGCAGGTAGTTTTAATGGGATTGGTGAAGATTAAGCTACTGTACGAGCAGCCCATTCTGCTGCTACAACACTAAGCACCGGACCTAAATCCCTCTGCACACACAGTTACAGCTCCGTGCCATACCTTTCACTAAATAGCTGTTTCTTTATAATCCGGCTTTGGAGCCTAAATCTCTTCTTTGCCATAAAGAGTGCAGCTCAATAACATACAAGCACAATAACGACAAACAGGACAAAGACACAAATGGACATTTTAATCCCAGACATACAAACAAAGCGAGAGAGATGTGTAATGTGTTCTTTAACTTTTAGGTGACAGTGTTGACCATCATTACCGGTGGTCAATAGCCTCTAATTGGGTGACAGAAAATCACTGAGAGGTGCTATAGAGGAACTATTAACTCAGATCACTTCATTATGAACCATCTTGCACTTCTTGGACTGGAAAAACAGTTGCCACTAAATAGGGGCTGCAACTAATGAGTATATTCATTGTCAGGTAATCTGTTTATTATTTTCTCGATTAATCACAAAGATGACGTCCTCCAGTGCCACAACCCAAAAATATTCAGTTCAGTCTTAGATGAGTAATAAAAAAAAGACTGCTTCAGGGCATGGAGCTTGAGTATTTACCTCTAGCTTTATATTATATTTCACAGCAAACCAGGCTAGCCGTTAGCTGCGTCTCCTAGCTAACACAAGCACAACCACAGCTGTTGGGAGCGAATTTCCGCAAGTTGCAAAATGCTCCAAAAATACTCTGGCAGCTGTATTTTAATTGCATTCAGTGTGAACACAGCATAAAAGCTTGTAAATATCACAATAACAAGGGAGTGTGTATATCGCTGAATGGGCAGGACCTTATTTGCGACTTTTTTCAATAAAAACAAGCCAACTGATACCACGGGAGGAATGTAAAAGCAGAAACAGCCATGGCAGATATTAGATGAAGAGCCCAAGACAACAAACTGCTTCTCTGCAAACAGCTCACCTCCAGCAGATGGTACTGGCTGTCTTACCTGTTGACATACTGCATGATGTTTCCGGGCCAGGCCAGCTGGACCTTCAGCTGACCTCGATGCTCCACGAAGAAGTCGACCAGCGTCCTTGTCACCGTTGCTGACGTGTGGAAGAAAAACGCTGGGATCCACAGGATGGCGCCGTCGAGCTTCTTCAGACTCAAGAAGAAGTTGTTCCTGTCCTGCACGGTCAGCAAATTGTTGTAGTATTTCTCTAAGATACTGGGATTAAAGGTCGTCATGTTGGTCCGACGCCCAACGTCCTTCTTAAAGATCTCGGTTGGTGCAAAGTTGCAGCGGAAGACAAAGTCAAACTTCTCTATCTGGGGGCCACAGCGCGAGCCGGTGAGGATGCCGCTGTTGCCAACGACGGCGCAGTTATTGTAGTGCTTGTTGAGGATCGGCGAGACCTCGGGGAGGAGTGAGCGGAAGTTCTCGCCGATGGAGAAGACGTATTTGTGGCTGGAGTAGTCGTAGTGCATCAGCTGTCCGATTCGGACGGAGTCTCTGATCAGAGTGAAGTTGTGGGGGATGTCGATGTATTTAGAGATCTCCTTTCTGCAAGACAGAAACACATTTTTGTAAGTCACTGCATACTTAGTGAAAGCCAAAAAGTCCGATTTAAAGAAGTATTTCATTGCTGGGAAGATGGTCTTTTGTCTATGCAGTACAAACGCAAATACTTTTGAAACAGGTGACCAGACCAGAGAAAACATTGAAAATGGACTGTGGCATTTGGTGAAGAGTTAAAAACAACCACACTACAACTACCAGAATGCACTGTGCCACACCAGACCAATAAACGCTGCCGCTGGTAGGTGATGTATGCAAGTTGTCCGTTTGACACAACAGTGGCTGGCTGGCGAGAAATGATCTTGAATTACAGTTAAACGGTAACTAAAACATCTTTCTGAAAACATTTGAGCCAATAAATGTGCAACTCAGTCACAGAATCAGCAAAAACAACGACGTGAGGCGACGCAGCAGGGGGGTTTCGTCACTGCTAGTTATCGAGTGTCGGCTTGGTGTGTAAACATCGATAGAGGTTTACTACAGTATATTTACACATACTACACACTTTGTTATGATACAGAGCTGGTTGAAAACAGGCAAAGTATCCCTTTAAGCAGATTTAAAGATTGAAATTCAACAGAATTGCTCACTGCTGTAAGTGCTCAAAGCATGCCGGGCTTCAGGACAGCCAAAAACCACCACAGAGAGACAAAGGCGGTGTGTGTAACCTACTTCAGTTGTAAAAAAGCAGTGCTGTTGTAGGTCCATTTGGAGGAGTTCTGCAGGTCCTCGCTGAGAGAGTTGGTCAGAGGGGTGAAAGCTGGATCCAGATACTTCAGTGCCAGCTGGGAGCTAAACAGATTAGGAGGAAGAGGAGGAGATAGAGTCACAGAGGTTAACCCTTTCTTCCTGTGTTTAGAGGAGGCCGGCTTCATTCACTTGCACTTCAAAATGTTTTAAGGAGCATTTTAGCTCTTTTAAAACAGTTGATCCTCATTTACCTGCATTGCAGATATTAAAAAATCATTTATCGATCATGCCGAGATTCACAAGCCGTCAGGTTATAAACAAGCCAACACTTTGATCAGATTATCAAAACCACCGTAAAAGCTGTCATACACCAGTTCTAATCAGAAACTAAAATGCAAAAAAATGCTGAAAATTTGGGTGCATTAATTTTGCAAAGAACAAATCTGAGATTGTGCTTTTTTCATATTCTGTTAAATTTGTTTGCCATGCATTGGTTATCAGCGTTTTTCCTGCTTCTTTACAAAAGAAAAAATAAGTATTGACTTCATACAATCAATCAGACAGCTCATTTTATTCCAATGCATGAAAACGTTTACTTTAGTTTGAAAGAAACAGCACAGATTTAATATCTGCTGGCTTGGTTTTGTTGAAATATCTTGCACATACATTTCAGCTCGGTGATGAAATTCCTTAAAAACTGAAAGTGAGATCACCTGACAACTCGTGTTTCTTGGTGTAAAAATGATGTCCAAAACTACAGATATAAAGCTTCAGAAGGGCTCTGCAGAAAATGATTATTACTAATATTACGTCTTTTTTCTCGCCAGTATCGCCCTCTTCATAAGCTAAAATGCTTCCAAAAGAAGTCGATTGAAATGTGCAAGTGTTTGAGCCATTCGGCAAATACATAAGGGTTTGTTCCTTTAGGAAAACAACTGCAGTGAAAAAAAAAAAGATTCAGTTTCATTTACACTCTCAGCTCAGTGTAAACGCACATTTCCCTCACTCTCATGTATAATAAAACCACCCCAGTGAACTGTGGGAGGATGAGCAATAAGGCCAAACTGTTGCAGAAATTCTGTCCATCTTAGCAAGTTATTCATTTAATTTGGCAATAAAATCCTTCATTTGGTTTCATGTAGTTCCTTCACATTCAGGATGGTTTTAAAACAACAATCCAAATCTTAAAATGATGATAGTTAATCACATTTTAACTCCACAAGGAATCTAATGTTGTCACTTTGTTGGTAAATATGATCTGAACAGATGGTCGACATACTTGATAAGATGAACATTTGTCTTTGCAGTGCAAGAAGCCTCAACTCTTCCAATGCTGCTAAAGTCAAGCATACACTGTACGATTTTAGCCCGTTTTTTATCGATTTTTGAGGTTCATGACTTATTTTAGAATTGGGCTGATTTCAGCTTTCTTGGGCGTGGTTTGCCGTGTAGTGCACAGGGGGGAGCGAGGGCCGCTCATCTGCTCCCGAACTGCCTGTGCGAAGTGGCAAACAGAGCATCTGAAAACGCCATGGCAACATGATGCTGGACAGAAAGTATGACCAAATACCAGCCAAAACAATGGTAATTTATTGAGAGGCTGGTAAAATTTCAATCACTAACCATTGAACAAAAAAGTTAATTTTTCACCCTGATTAAAACTAATGTTAGCAACAAGCTGACATAATGTAGGGAGTGCAGTTTATGGCTGGTAGCAACTTTATAACAAGGATCATTAGCGTTAGCTGTCAAGTTAACAATTGTAAAAGTAGCTGTTTGCCTACAGTTCTTTCTGGAAAATGGACAAGTCATTGTTGCTAATTTGTGCCTAGGAGCTTACAAATGAATCATTATTGACAATTGTCAATAGCCAGGATGGTCCTTAGGGGTTAGGGTTAGGGTTAGGGTTAGGTCTCTCAGGTTGTGGCTTGATGAGCGGACTGTACAGTGTGAGAACATTAAACTCGAGCTTTGGCTTTACATTGCAGACGATTTACTTGTACAGTATGAGTTGGAATTAACATTTCTAAAATCGTACAGTGTATGACCAGCTTGAGGAAGTTTATTAAAGCCTTAAAGCCAGAACTTATCCAGTAGAATAACAATGTAGCTTATTATTTACTTCGTAAGCTTTTCTGTCTTATTTTTTGCAAGGAAACCTTGACATTTTCGATGCAGTTTCTCTTGATAGAATGACTTCCGTCTTAAATGAGAGGAGTATTCAGTGCAGGTTTTCTATAACTCTGTATCACATCTGTTTTTCAGGATTTTCCACAGTGTTTGAAATTTGATTTAAACTCGCTTCTTTGACAGTATTCCTCCTCTGCGTTTAACTTAACATCAAAATGTCAAGGTTTCAGGTCGAGACTCTGCTATGACAGACACAGCTGGTCAAATAGTATTTGCAAGTTAAGTTTGGATCATCTTGCATGAGGAAAAGATCGGTGGCGTTTACTGCATCAGGACAGTTCAGTTTACGATCAAACATTCTGTAACTTACACTGTCCTGCATGGCAAACCCCACCTCTGTGACAACCATTATAAAGTATGCATAAAATACTGTTTGACCTGGATCTGATGGCAGTCAGACCTCCAGCAGCTTCATTTTGTTGTTGCAGCCGTCTGCCGTCTTTGAAGCCAGTGATGCTCAGCCAGGGAGGTGCAGTGCCAAATCAGGATCAGCATGAAATATCTACTGATTTGAATTTACCCAGAAGAATACATGTATTTAATTTGAACAAACTGCAACTGTCTCACTTGTTTTAAGATTTCTCAAATGTTCATTTGGATTTTTGTAGTGATATCGGACACTTTGATATATCCTGGATTTGAAAAAGATTTTGCATATTGCTGCTGTTGGGTGCAAAACTCCTATCTCCAAAACTATTTTTTTAAGGAATTAGAAAAAATGATGTGTTAGATATGAGTTTTGCGCCTGACACCAAAAATATACATTTTTAGCCTACATAATTAAGATTGGGATTAAAATAATATTTTTGCGAGGTGCTTTGGGGAATAAATATTTTGTCAGTAATCCTCAAACATGCACAATTCAAAGGATAGAACCACAAATAAAAAATAAGAAACTTGTTTGGAAGATAAATTGGGCTGACCTAAATGCTTTGAAGCTTTGAATATTCATTTCTTGCAATGGTAATTAATGTCCAATTCAGCATTTGAATGCTTTGTTTTTTGTTTTGTTTTCTCACCAGTAAACTGCTGGAGGAAACTGAAAGGAGGTGGCAAGTGCCAGACACGGATGAGTCCTAAATTTTGTCATTGACCTTCGCTTCAAGCTATTAAATTGGCTGTCCAGGGAGAAAGAAGAGGTAAGACGAAATATGGACCCTTAACCGTGGCTGGAAACTGTAGGCCTAGTGGAGTGCTTGCTTTGCATCTCGTGATGTGGCGCGACCCACTGCGTTTGAGCTTAATAACTTTGCGTGCAATAGTCCACCTTCCACCTTCTCCTCCCTCCCCTAATCTATTTAGTTTACTAACCAAGTGCCCAGTTTTCTCAGCAATTTTGTGTTTTTTACTCCTCATGTGAGATTTTGCTACCTGGACTCCCATCATGGTGAGTTTAAAACGGGGAACTTGGCAAATTATCTTTCAAAAAGTAGATGTTGCCAATTATTTTGAAATTCATCCATTCCTATCTCCCATGTCTGAAAACTTTTTAAGACTTTTGAAAGATTAATTGAACTCATTTTACTACAAATTAAGGCCTTATTTTTAAATAAAGAAATTCAAGGCATTTTAAGGTTTTTTAAGGATCTATGGCAACCCTGACAGGTTGAAGCACTAAGTCCTGCGAAAGTAGAGTAGGGTTCAGGTTGTGTACCATCGAAGCTTTGAATATTCACTGATAATTATCTTCGAAGCCCCAAAAATGGTATTCAGGACAGCCCAAAAGATAACTAAAATCTTCCATATTACTTCAAGTTTCCTATAGTCAATATGTAACAAAAACACTACTAAAATAGATTAAAGTTTGGAAATTTCATTTAAATCTTTTACTCTTAGGATTAGTCTGTTTTTTTTTTTCTTTTTTTTTAATTTCATGCTGTTTCCAATCCAACACCACACCATCCAAAAGGCTTCAGAGAAAATTCAGGGTCATAGACTCGTTATGTTGTGTAGAGTTAGAGACACAAACAGCTCGATGCTCAGGATGAGACCGTAGATAGATAGATAGATAGATAGATAGATAGATAGATAGATAGATAGATAGATAGATAGATTAAAAACAGTTAAAAATCAAACTCCCGTAGAAAAATATAAACATTAAAATACGGTAAAAGGAAGACAGAGAAGATCCTCATGTTTTTAATTAAAACTTCAGCACTCTGTATTCACCTCAGGTCAGGTTTACGAGGCGGCCTCTCGCTGCAGGAGGAATGTAAAACAAAAACAAAAAAACAAACTCACTCTTATCTTAATCATCATTAGTGACTGTAAAATGACATTAAACTGACAGAAAGGAGCATCTGAAGTATACTCAGTCAAGAGCTGGCATGCAGAGGTAAAGTGCATTTCAAATACTTACTTGATATATTTTATTGTAACAAAAAAACAACACTTTAAACAGATCTAATGCAGCTCCACCGGTGATCATTTGAGTTGTATGGCATTTTTTTGCAGTAATTGCATATTATTGAGAAAATGAAAAATATAATGGGCACAGACATTTTTGGTCACAATGGATGAGATTATTTACAAGAAAATGTAAACAAGAAAACCATATTTTCAGTCACTTTAACTGAAAAAAAAAGAAATATTTTATCATAGTGGTAAAGCAGTTTTTTTTTTACTAATTTATTCTGCGAAAACAATTCAAATGGTGCTGTATGAATATAAAAACTAAAATATCTCGACATCAGCCAAATGGCCCATCAAAGAATTTGGTACAGACGTTCACGGTTCTCAAAGGATGAATCCTCACGACTTATCAACATTTTTTGAAAACAATGGAAGCTTTCAGGTTCCTAAAACCAATAAATTCAAGTATTAATGGTTTCTATGTTTATAAATTCACTCTCCCCCTTAACGTCAGCCCAAATAACATTACCCTTCGAGGTAGCTTAAATCACGAGATCACGAGATTCCCCCATAATCCCGTCCTGATTTACTACATAGCCTGCCTCGAATATCTAACATAGTAGAAATGGCATTACCAAACCTCGAACACTGTCCTGCGTCTGTCCTGGAACTTGAATAAAAGCATCGCAAGTATGATGAGAGCCAACGCGCCCAGGGACGCTCCATCGAGCAAAACAACTCCAAACTCGTCAAATAGTACCTCTCTGTCAGTGCTTTTGTGCGAGCATGGCGCCAAAAGCCAAGCTGAACCCTCTTTGCCTTAACCTAACCGTTTTGACAGTCGGCGCTGTTGTGAAAACATAAGGACCACGCTGCTTTCTGCATGCTGTGACTTCGCGGTAACAGCATCCCGGAGCGTAAACAGCCGGTGCAGACGGATACCTAAAATGACATGGGTAAACGTGGAAGGTCACTGACATGCGACACGTTCGGAGTGAGAATGTGTTGAGCATAAACAAGGCCTCAATGTGTTCGGAGAAAAAAAAGAGTGTTCTGCTTTCAGAGAAAAAAACAAAACTTTCACCCTGTTCCCGATCATAAACTCTCATTCTACAACAACACAGCAGGAAGCTGGTATAGATTTGTCCACCGGAGTGTTTTCACTTCAAAATGCTGCCCACCTTTAAATCTAATTCACTCTGAGCGTAACCTTGGCCCGCGGTGACGGCGAGCGAGGAGGAAAATGATTACAGGCGGGAGGAAAATGAATGTGGCTCTCACACCGTAAATCAGATCCAAGGACGGTTCGCTGGCCTCCAGAGCCTCCATCAGAACGACGCTGTTTTAGCATCGCAGCCCGGACCTGACCCAACATGTCGGACGACAAAAGATTTACAGAATGATTTTCGTGCTGCAGCCGCCCTGCTGTTCAGGTGTCAACAGACTGGGATCAGATGTAGTAAAAATGCAGTAAAGCCAGGTGTAAATACTGTGGCCCAGTTCCACCACATTCTCATTTTCCCAATTCACTTTTTTAGCAGTAAGTGCACAAACTATGTACTTTATCATAATTAATCAGTATAATCAGGGAGACTACACTGTAAAATCTGACAGGTTGATTTTACTTTGAAAATTTAGAAAACCAATTGCCTTGAAAATTGTAAGTAAATATGTCTTAATTTATGTTTACATTATATTTAGAGTTATTAAGTTTCCTCAAAAATTAGCCATATTTACTTAATTTTATAAAGTTGTTGCCACTTAAAAATGACAAGTTGAATTAAATCAATAGTTTTAGCAGCTTCAGTAAACCAAGTTCTCTGTGCTATATATCTGTATTCTGCTGATTGCAAACTATTTTATCATATTTGTTTGAATTTGATTCTTAGACATGTTAACATGACATGTCTCCTAACTTCATATTTAATAATAATAATACATTTATTTATAGAGTGCTTTTCAAGGAACTCAGAGACACTAAAATACACAATAAAATACTCACAACATTAAAATTCACATGACATTAATTACACATTAAAAGCAGTTTTTAATAGCTGTGTTTTAATAGTCAAACCTCTTTGTCATGTCAACTTTAGAGAAAACTTTTAAAAAATATACATTAATTAAGTTTTCTTAAGTCAATTTCAAAGCAGTTGAATCAAAACTTGATTCATTTATTTTTTACGGATTGAAATAATTATTTGAAGCTGGTCAACTTTTTCAGTAAAGTTAAGTCAGACTAACTTGGTTTACAGAAGTTGCTAACACTTAAACTGAACCAGGTCATTTCAACTGTCATGTTTAAGTATAATCGACTTTGTAAAATTAAGTAAACATAACAATTAGCTATAAAGTAAACTATTAGTAGTTATGTTTATTTTGCTTTTTCCAGGCAGTCAGTTTCCAGGATTATTTTATGTAAGATCACCTTGTCAGATTTTACACTGCACATCATATCTCGGATGTCAGTGATGGACGGCACTGATTGGCTGATTGTTTTTTGAATGAGGAGACGGTTTTGCTCAGATTAGCTGGTTTAAAGTGTCAGTGTGTTTCTCCGTCAGCGTGTATCAGCCTGAAGGCAAACAGGGCATCTGTCACTTAATCCCACAGCTGTGAACTAGATTCCCTCACAGCTCCTCCGTCCCTCCTTACGTCCATTTTCTGCTGTGATGGTTTGGATTTCTTCTCACCACAGCGACAAAGCAACATATCACCACGGTTTGGCAATTTACCGCCAATGCTGCCTTCCCTCTCGCTGGCGTTATTTAAAAAATACTTTCAAAGTCAGGCCGTTTCTCTCTCCGAGCAACACAGAGATGCATGCTGCTCTGACGAGCAGGCTGGACTACTGTCACGCTCCCCTTTCTGGACGACTAAAGGACACAATTAATCAACTAATTCAGAGTTCTGCAGTACGAGTTCTGACTAAAGTGCACATTACGCCTGTTTTAAAAACTTTCCGCTGTTTTTGGCATTGATTTTAAATTCTCAGAGTTGCTCTCCTCCGACTCAGATTCAGAATCTTTAATGTCTGTCGTGACAAAAATTTGTCTTAGATATGACTTTACATACAGTACAAAATAAACTCAAACAAAAAACATACAGCATGTGTTCCTAAAAAAACGCAGAATAAATACTTAAAACAATCATTTAGACGATTAAGTAATTAATTATTCCTCTTTTTAAACATAAACTAAAAGCCTATGTTTTTAGTCTGGCTTTTATGGAGCGTCTTACGATCATATTTTTATTGTTTATACTTATTCTGTTTATTAAGATCCATTTTATATGTTGTTTTTGTGTCTTCAATCAAACTGAGAAACACTTCGAATTGCATTCAATATGTTTGAACGGTGCTATATAAATAAAATTTGGCTGATGTCCCATCTTCTGCAGGAAGCTGCCTCCGTCTCACTCAGACTCACTCTGGGTCTGCAGCTGCCTGCACCTGAGAGCAGCATGAAAACAAGAATCGTTCACTCTGCAGCTTAATCTGGGGACTGAAACATCCCCAGAACTGACTGCTCAATTTGAAGAATCTCAGTTGATTTAAGAGAAGTGTGTACTGGTTCCCATACTAGCAATACCTGCTTGACTGAATCATGACGCAGATTTCGGTGCCTTATTTTGGTGCCAGATTCTGTGCGTAGCGAGAGTGCAGCCGAAACAGAAAGAAAGTGAGCATGTGTGTGCCGGTGACAGTGACAGGGAGGCTGCAGCGACCGGAGCAGAGAAGTTAACTGTAGCAGTGCAGTGTGAGAACAATTTGGGCTGTTTGTCAGTAAATACAACTCCTCAAGACCCCAGCAAAACTCCTGTGTCGTTCTTCCAGCTGCTGATTGGAGCGAAGCTGGTTAGCCCGTAATTTCAAATTAAAACTGACGAGGCTCCTTTAAGGTAGACTGTTGAGGTGGAGCAGCTATTCTCACTCTAGTTGCTCCTTAACAGATCATAGATAAATGTTCGGCTGCTGAGTCTCCCCTGAGTTAGGGAGACTGTAATTGATGTGGACACCTTAAGATCACAACCATATAATTGATGATCTATGGGCATTAATGCAGTAATATAACAGCGTCCTCTCCTCTGGTTTCAGACTTTCCACCAGATGTCAAAACGTGGCTGCAGGGATTCGTTCCCAACACCAGACCATCAGTGAGGTCACCCGCTGGTGTTGTCAGATGAGGTCTGACTCACAGACGGTGTTCCAGTTCATCCCGAAGGTGAGGTGGAGGTCAGGGCGCTGTGTACGACTATAATGATCCTAAACTATTTCCGTATTGAGCTGAATTTGTGCAAAGGGATAATGTCGTGAGTCTTCCCTGAACTGTTGCTACAAAGAAGCCAATTATCAGAAGAAATTCAGCAATATTGGACCATTGCACAGCACAGAATTTATGTTCACAACCAGTGTTAAACTATAGAATAGCACCACATCAATGCTAATATGGCATTTAAAAAAAGAAAATAACTATCTCCACATACATGAGCATTTTAGCACCATTTCAGAAATAATCTCCATCCATACTCACGGCAGAAAATACTACATAGATGGCAATGGGTAAGAACAGATATTTATTCGCCTGGACTGACGATGAACTGTTACTGAAAATAACACGAGTATAAGGTGGTCAAGGCGGCAGAAAACAGATTAGGAGTTGGCGACGTATCACAGCAGCACCACCAGGAGCTTTATCCATCTCCGGAGGAAGCCACGGCAAAAGGAAAGAATTAACGTTACCGACACAAGGTGGATTAAATCATAAAAGATATGTAGGCCTAGAAATAATATTTTTGCTTGACACATTGTGACTGAAAAGACACAATTTGGAAGTGAATGTAGGTGTCTGTGTCATTGTTTTTAAAAGTCTCCATTTCTAAAATGCTGCACAAACTAAAAAAGAGAGAGCAGCATTTTCAAAGGTCTCCCCTTTTGGGGTTCCTAAACGCTCGAGTGGTGACGACGCTAGGCGGAAATGTAACAATATGTGCTTAAAAGCAAAGTAGCCTAAGGGCCCTGACACACCAGCTGATGATCAGCTGTTGGTGAGCGTCTGGCGCCCCTATTTTTGTCATGTGTCCTACATTAGTGCACTCATTGGCCCTTATCAGCCCTCGTGTACCAGCAATTGCAGGCTAACAGAAATTTAGGTTTATATGATAACATTGGGAGAATGATCAGCATGTACATGGATCCACATGTACATGCTTGGCGGTGTATGATCCGTGCATTTCCACTTTACACGGGGACAAAAGGGGTGGCGTTTTCAAAAAATTACAATGTAACACGGTTTTTGAAGTTTGCATTTTAGGCCCCCAAAACACTGTTGTCATGTGAACGACAGTCTGAAAAGCAACAAAAGTACCATGCAAGAACTGTTGTCGTGTAAACAGCCCCTAAATCATAGCAATATTTTTGGCCCTAGATGATGATTATGAACATTTTAACACAGTATACTCTGAGAAACTTGACACCTATTTTTACGCTGAGTAACAAAACAATAGAGACTGACTAATTCTGCATGAGCACAGCGGCACAGAGCTGTCAGGCCTCAGACGGCAGAGAGGCCTTCATCTGATCGGATGCTCCTCACCGAGACACAGAAAAGATGTTTCAGTGGATAAAGTTTGTGTGTTTTTATGATCTGATGGCTCCACCCTGACAGCACAGCCTGAGAGGTGAGAGTTCAGCTGCAAAACTAGAAAAACAACAATAATCATTCATGAGAATTTAAGAAAATCAAGATTCACATTCTGTATCAACTGTAGGCCACATTCAGCTGTTATTTCTACCCTGTCAGCACCTAAATGAACTAAAAATACTCCTGATGTGATGTCAGCATGCAGCCCACACAGCTGCTTCACAGGCCCGCCCGGACTCACCGAAACCCCGCGTGGAACATGGACATCCTGGGTCCTCCGTTGGCTCCGTATCTGGGGGTGCTGAGCATGAAGTCCTTCTTGATTGACACGTAGCTGATGAGCGACAGGATGAGCAGCGCCACGCTGAACATGACCAGCCCCAGCGCGCTGGCGATCCGCACCATCCTGCCTCTCTGCGGACACCAGCCCCCCCGGAGCGGAGGATCACTGAGCGGCCAGGACGAGGAGACGGCGAGCACCCAGGCGCACCGCATCAGCGGCAGACGCGCAGACGACGTTAGATCTCAGAGTCCATGTGCGGAAGAGGCGGAGATGCGGTGGCGCGGCAGCGGTGACGCATGGGCGGCGAACAGGAGAGTAGAGAAGCAAAAGGCCGGGTAGGCGAGCAAGGACGCGCAATCCGCGGAAATGTTGACGCGTTTAACATAAGCCATGGAGGCTACAGAGTCCATGTGTGGAGCAGGAGAGAGGAGGCCGCGTTTTTGCAACCGATTTCATAACCCAAACATGCAAGGAGGCTGCGACGCGGAAGAAACGACGCAGGATGAACGGCTGTGACGCATCGACAGTGCATGCATCGCAGGATGGAGAGCAGAGGAGGGAGGCGGGGGGGATCTTGGAGGTTTTCCTGCAGGCATGCGGGTTCAGATTACACCCGGTATCAGCACCTCAAGGCGGTGAAACGAAGCGGCGACACGCGGCGTCCTCCTGCAGGGAGAAGATGGAGGGCGACCGGCGGATGCTGCTTCTCTCTTCATCTGCATCCTCGGCGTCTCCCTCCTCTTCTCTCCGGCGGTCTCATTAATTAAAGCGGCGTGTCGCTTTAAGGAGACGCAGCTCTTGTATCGCGGTAATCAGATAAACAGCAGCAGCATCCGAGGCGGAGCTCTGCGTCCTGAGAGGCGGAGAGGAGAGCCGCTCACACTGACAGACACACAGGAAGCTGCAGGGGCGTCAAGGACCATATTCAACTCACATATTAACAAACAAGTCCAAAAAATATATATATACATATATATTTTATATATATACATGTGTAAAATAACATGTTTTCTGCTCATGCCCAAGCAGAAATACCTCTGAGTGATAGGCTTCCAAATATACTCTATAGGGACAAACATTGTAATCTATTATCTGTTTTTACACACACACACACACACACACACACAGAAATAAATACATTAATTAATAAATACATGTATTTTTTTTTAAATGAATGAATGAATGAATGTTTTTTTTATGGTCAATCCCCATTTTTAACATTTGATTTTAGTCCATGAACAGCGACCATCACGGTGGTTGGAATTGGGCAACAAAGTCATGAATGGTTACTTTTAAGCAAAGCTACAAGATGTCAAAAAAAGAAACCTTCCATCCACACAGAAAGCAAACTTCAGACTCCCGAACAAAAGTCAGTTGTTTGTGGGACCCATCCACCTCCCCAACTGCCCACCTTACATCACGTGGTTACCGGCAGCGTTATTACCTGGCGCTATCCTTCAACGCGTCACGCACACGTGACTGCTTCCGTCTGGCCACGCTGTGAGTGATGCCACCCGTGTGCGTTGCATGTGGACGCGCCCGGTACCATCCGCCAGCATTTAATAACAATGCCAACAGTTCTGTCCAAGCACATTCTCACTTGGTGCCATCCAGCCGCATCCCAGTTGGATGCAGAAGGTGGATTTTGGTGTCACGTTTGTATGATGAAAGCACTGACACTTCATCCTAGCATCGTAGAGAAACAGATATAAACAGTGGAAGACAATGAAGCCACTGCAGGACGAATAAAAACTGCAGTTCCTCTCATGGTCACTTGAGGCTGGCTGCAAAATCCACATAGACGCCCATGTTAAATTGTCCAACTTTTCAGCAGAAATAAGCATGTTTACAGCCTGGTACAGAAAACATTTTTGGTCTTTATAGCTAATTTCGACATTGATGACAGCTGTTCATGTGGTGACTTTTTTTCCACCTTTTTCCACAGCTCCACCCTTTTGTCCAAATATGGTCACTTCTGGCTCCCAAAATCTGCGATAGGGACGGCCAACATGCTGAACTGGAGGCTTCAACATGGGACTCCTCACGGTAACAGTGTTCGTTATTTTATACAGTATTTGCTTCACATGGTTAAAGTAAAGACGTCAATCGATTTACACAAACATTTTCGGCAAAGCACAAACAGACAGAAAGACGTCGAAATGCTCCACAGACACTTAAAGACATCAGACGGAAAGCTGCCACTGCTGCTGCTGGCATTTCAACAGTGACCTTTCTACTGGACTTAAGGCCTGATAACACACACACACACACACACACACACACACACACACACACACACACACACACACACACACAAGCATCTGGAAGCTTTGTAAAGGCTGTCAAACGTACAGATTAAGATCCTAAAGCTTCAAATCAAATGTCTCAACCACACACACGCGCACGCACACACACACACACACACACACACACACACACACACACGCACACACACATCACACACAGTAGCAGTTCTTCCCGGTCTGTGTTGTAGTTTTCCTCCAATGTTTTTCCATTTGATGCAGAAAATAGTGTTAAATTATGCTCTTTGATATCTCGGCTAGAAGCTGCACAGCAACAATTCTTTACCAGCAGCAGATTTGTAATTTTGTCGTTGAAAGAAAATCTGAATATTATAGTAAGTCTTTGGTCGAGACATTTGTACAGCAGGAATTTCGGGGCTTACATTTAGTTTTTGGTTAATCTCAGAATCCATCGATTATTGGTTTGACAATTATAAGCCTGTGGGGGCAATGGATGAAATTTTGAAGTTTCTGGTGTAGACAGATATCCAGGTCAAGACTCGCTTTTCCATGCGTCAATCATGTCAGCTAAATATGAAAGCAGATTTTTTTATCTGCCTGTATGTTTCATATTATTGAACACTGTTATGATTTTATAATAATAATAATAATAATAATAATAAACTATATTTGTACAGCACCTTTCATACAAGTAATGCAAAAAAGAAAAAAGTAAAGTCAATGAAAATATTTGAATAATAATGAATGCAGATTTTTTTAAATTAAAAAAAGTAATAAAAAAGATAAACAATTGTCAGACGATAGACGGCGGTCTCTGGTGATGCATTTCGGCCAATTCATTGTGTTGCTTTTGCTTTCTACACTGACTGTTTACCTTCAGCTCAAACGTGATTGGTCAGAACTACATTTGGAAAATGAATGAATATTTGATATTTATGATTAGGACTGATTTTGGTATAAAAAATTAACTCAATGAAAGTAGAGAATAATATTAATGTATGACATTTTTAAAGCTCGGTTGTTGTTGTTGGTTGTTGTTGGAGTGATACGAGTGTGTGTGATATTAAAGCGAGCCCTAAGGGTTAATCTCACTGCACTTTACTGTCCTGCTCAGAGGAAGTAACCAATAACAATAAATACTCGATTCATTGTGATTCGCTTCACTTCACTTGATTGAGCTTTACACCAAACAGCCACAGATGCAGTTTAATGCCGGACAGATTTGACATAATTATCACCGTACAGCGGGCTGACAGACGCACGAGGAAACAGTAAATGTTAATAACAAAAATGTATCTGTGTTACACGCAGCTACAAACAATAACTTTTAACTGTTGTAATAAATAAAACTGCGGACACTTTTTTTCTGAGGAAAGACAGAATAAATTCATTTAAAGAAGCAAAACAGAGAGAAAACAAAAGCGAGTAAGAGGAGAATCAGTTAAATTAAGGAAACAAGATGAGGGAGGAAAAGGAGTCAGGGTGGGAGACGTGAGTGTAACAGATAGACGGAGAGGAGTAAAAGGACACCGGGAGGAGATGAGGAGAGATCCAGGAGGAAGATATTGGCGTATCAGCTTCCGATAGATAAAACAGGCCATCAGGATTTCTTTATTCTTCAGAGAGCGGCTCACCCTGTAACGACGCCTCCTCGTCCCTCTGCGCCCCGAGGAGTCGCCAGCTGTCACTTTTTCACACTCTGTGTGCAGGAAGTGATGTAAACATGCGGCGCACTGCTCTGCCCATTACTGCGCTCATATTATCATTATATTATAATGCAGATAGTTTCAGTGTTCGCAGTGAATTCATTCAGCTATTTTTAATTCAGGGAAAATTGACTGAGCATTAAGCTCTTTTACAGCAGTGCAACATTCAGTGGGCTAAAAGGATATACAACATATGATAGCAATAAATAGCAGCAGTGGTTGTCAAAAGTTTTAAATAATGAAATATGTTTAAAAAAAGATGAAAAAGATTAAATTATAAACAAATCTGCAACTTTAAAATTAAAAAAAATGAAAATGATTAAACTGCAAACAAATCTGAAATTTTAAAAGTAAAAACGACGAAAATGATCAAATTGCAAACAAATGTGCAACTTCAAAAGTAAAAGGAATGAAAAAGACTGAGTAGCAAAAAGAATGAGAAATATTAAATTGCAAATAAATCTGCAACTAATGAAAAAATTGGATAGCAACACAACAGAAAAAAATGAAATAAAAACAATAAATAATAATCACGTTTGTGAATAAACCAAAGCAGGAACGCTGTACCGTAACTTTGTTATCTAACGCTTAAAATGATCTACAGGCTCGTACCATGACGTCTCACCACATCTGCCAAGCTGCAGATCACCACTGTTTCGAGACCAACAAACGGCAAAGCTGGTTGTGTTTTGGCGAACCATCACTGAGACATTTCTGCGTTTCCTGCCGGGTTAGTGCCACCAAAGCCTGAACTTGACCAGCAACAATAGTAGCCGCTTGCATCTGATCCAAAGCATAAGATTAAATGTTTTTTCCTGCCTCCACTCTCTGGGTTATGTGCATCTATAGTTTTACTGCATTTTCAAAAAGTGAATCAAGGTCTGGAAGCAGCTGCTGATTTTTAAATAAGGTCAGTCACACCTGTAAGACATTTTTGGGGCAGAGCGAGGAGACGGATCTAAAGTAGGGTAGAGCTTCACTGCAGCAGCACTTACATAAAGATGCTTCTTTCTGTGAAATGATTCGTTTTCATCTGAGAATATGTCGTTATTATTTATCTCGTCAAAACTACTGAGAAAAATGACCTTTTTTATGGCATTTTGATGACATACTAACACTTTACAAAAACTAACAGTCAGCAGTGATACAGCCAACATAACACTCATTACATTCTCATTTTCCACTTTTTAATACATTTAAAAGTAATTAATAATGGTACTGGGAAGATGGAATTTCAGTTTTTAACTATGTTATATATATAGTTAAAAGATGATTGTGATCAAACGATGAGGTTGATCACTGAAGGCGTCCATCTCTGTAAATACTCTACAAGTCGTACGAGTAACGTTAGTCAGCAAGTCTTGCAGCGTGCACGTTGACCACAGACTATATTAAAATAATGGACGTAGTCACCGTGACATCGCCAATTGATCTGCGAACTCCCGTTTTGCAGCCTCAAGTTCAGCATTTTGAAAACACATCTAAACTTTTACGGCGAGAGGCTGAAATGTGCGGTTTTCCTTTGTTCTCTCTGGGCCGCAGCAGTCCGCTGAGCACTTCAATAAACCCAGAATGAACTCATGAATCAGGTTGATCAGATTTTCATGTGAACTCTGTGATATGAAACCAATCAGAGGAGCTCACATCTCATGAAAGAGTCAATTAATAATCAATAGTCATTAGAGGGGAGAGGAGGGTGGGCGATCAGAGGCTGCAGCTCCGCCTGAGCTAGAGGAGCGTGAAATTACTACACTTTATGTACTGTACACACACACACACACACACACACACACACACACACACACAGAGAGAAATAAGCACTCATAACAAGATGTGGGTAAGCTCTCCCAAATTTAACCTGCCAAGCTTTGGCCAAACGTAAAGTTAAAACACACTCTCTTTGTTTAGTGTACTGCCATTCTTATATTTGTTATTCACAATTAACTTTGAGCCCCATTTTTGTGCATCAGTTATTGATTATCTTGTTTAGAAAACATTTTTTTTATTATTATTTTGAGGTTTGATTCTTTGTGGATTTATGTGTATTTCTGTGCATGTACCGTAAAAGTTAAATTAATAGCCTGGGCTGGTATTTGCTTAAACGGCTGAACTCAGCAGGCTTATATTTGGGACAGGCGTCTATGTGAGACGGGCTTTTATTTCCTTTAACACAAAAGTGTTGCTCAGCAAAGATAGGAAATACAATCATTTTATTGTTTAACCCTTTAAAACCTGGGTAAAATGCCCCCCCCCCAAAATGACCCATGTACAAGAAAATTACCTGAAAATTTGCACACAAAAAACACTTGAAAAAATTAAAAAAAAAAAAAAATTATTACAAACAAAAAAATATCAAATGAAGTCAATCAAATGAGAAATGACCTGGAAAAAAACTTTAAAAAATTATAAGTACTCTGTAAAATAATAAATTGTAAATAATTTTAAATATATAATTGTGATTATTATGAATATAAATCACTGGACAAATTTTCCGTAGCTTTTTTAAAAATAGTCTACTAATCTCGTTTTTTTGCATCTCTCATGTTTGGTGATACCGTATTCTATGATGCTCACGGTTTCCCTAAAATTAACTGAATGACTGAATTTTGAGAATCTTACAAAGCCAACATTGTGAGTAATATGTCCATACTGACAAAAGTTTAAACATATGTATGCGCTACGCTTTTATTTGAGGTTTTGTGGCACGTATGCATACGTGTAATATATGTATGCATGTGAGTAATGCTGTGTATGTATGGATGGATGCATACGGTTATGTGCATTGAAGGTGTGTGTCTCCGAATGTTGTACGGTGAATCCTCACTCACATGTGTATTTACATCAGGAAATCCCCCTCTTATGGTGATCCTGTTGTGCAGCAATAATCACCTGTTCACCATCAGTAAAGTAAAAAAATAACTGTCTGCAAAAAGTAAACACTGCTCAATAACATAGCTCTAAAAGTGTAAAAAAAATCTATTTTAACATCTGATTGATACTGAGTTAAATTATTTTGGTTGTTTCAGTAGTTAGTTAATCTGTTAGTCTGTGAGTGTGGCTGTCAGGTGAGGCGGAGCTCGGCAGGTGAAGAACAGACAGACAGCGAGTGTAAATGAAGCCTCGGCTGAACGTCCCAAGGTCACATTGAAGAATCCAGTTTCCACATTTCATAATTCATCATCCCCAACCTCGAGATTGAAACTGTTCCTCTGTGAAGATGAGCGCTCTCTCTCTGTGTGTGTATGAGTGTGTGTGTGTGTGTGTGTAAATGGAGTAGGCTGCAGTGCTTTGTTATGTCGACTGTATCGATGGAGGACAGCAGACAGACTGCGCATCACTCATAGTTCAGACAGTGACCAGCAATAGACTGAGCCCTCTGAGTGTGTGTGTGTGTGTGTGTGTGTGTGTGTGTGTGTGTGTGTGTGTGTGTGTGTGTGTGTGTGTGTGTGTGTGTGTTTAGACAGCAGTGAAGGACTGTGCTACGAGGCCAAATAGGCCAAACTAGCCAGAGACCCAGACAGGATGCAACTTAACCCTCTATGGTATGCATTATGATGCCAGTAGGTTAAAAATAAGTTTTCTTTGTGTGTGTGTGTGTGTGTGTGTGTGTGTGTGTGTGTGTGTGTGTGTGTGTGATCAAGTAACATAATCTAAATATATTTTCAAAATGTTTTTTGGGTGGTACGTTTTCAGGTACATGCATCTACATGGACCATCTTAGGACGTGCATTCAAATCAACACAATAGTTACTATAGGCCAGTTTAACTATCATTACCAATTACTCTGCTTTTTAATGTAACTTCTGGTATTTGGTATTTAACAAAATTTGCAATGAAACAACACACAACAAAGTGCATGATCTTAGCACTGCGCCTCATGGTGCCTCTGATTCTTCAGGCTCTGGTCTGAGTCCGCTGGCGTAACTCTGTCTCTGCAGCGCTCTGGTGTGAGACCGGCGGCTCTACATGTCCAGAGGCTGAAAGGTCAATTTCTTTCTATTTCAGACCAGAGAAAAGATAAATGGGAGAATTAGGTGAGAGGAGATGGTCTCTGTGCTGCACAAGATACACTCCTCTCCCTCCCTCCTTCCTCTGCTCCCTCACTCATCCCTCCATCACTCTATCGCTCCATGCCTCCACCGCCTCCGTCCCAGCCTTCCCACGTCTCCTCTCTCGTTTGCCACACGTCTTTTTCTGTTCATTTTTACCATCCTCTCTCAGGCTCCTCTCCTAATCCAGTCCTCCCTCTCTTTCTCTCCTCTTCTCCTCCAATCCTCTCACTCCTCTCTGCCCCTCTATCATCCATCTTCCCCCCTTTTCACACATTCACAATACCTGAGCGAGAGCAGGGGAGAGAGAGCAGCTGTTGCCAGGCAACCCGGCTGACCAACGAGGTGTGGAGAAGTGGAGGAGAGGGGGGAGGAGAGGAAGGACTGGGAGAGGAGGTTAGGAAAGCGAGGAAGGGAAGGAGGCGAGATGATGAGAGGGAGGAAAGACAAGGGAAGAGGAGGAAGGAAGAGGAGAAGAGGGGGAGGATAAAGGTGGTGGTCACTGCTCACTGATTGCAGGAGTCGCTCCGGCCAATCAATTTCAGCAGGTGCGTGACCAGAGCTGTCGAGCATCAATCACACACACACACACACACACACACACACACACACGGGGGAAAACTCATTCATTACAGAGGAATTTGGGAAAGTAACAAGCTGAGAAGGAGAAATAGTGTAAGGGAGAAAGAGAAAAGCCACAGAGGAGTAAAGAAGGAGAAATGAAGGAGGAGAGTTCGGAGATCAATCTGTGCGCGTTTAAGATTTTACTGCCGCCATCGACTGAACACCGCAAACAAATTCAGTTTATGTTTAATCAATCAGGATCATAACAGTAATATGCATTAATAATCTGCCAGAGGACAAACAGTGAGAGCAACATAACTTCATCAGCAGGATCGTAACAGTACCTAAGTGTAACTAAGTACTTTTACTTAAGTATAATTTTAAGTGAGCCAAATTGTACTTTACTTGAGTTTTTTATTTTAATATGAACAAAATAAATACAATTTTCATGGATCATGGGTTCTTGTCCCTTGTTAAACAAGTACAATAAAATAAAAAAAATGGCATTAGTGGTAGCAGAGTTGTAGATAAAACTTCTCCCTTCCTTTGTCCCCCTCCTCTACCTCCATCTGTCTGTCTCCGTCTGTCTCCTTCATTAAACTTGAGGCTCCCAGACATCAGAACTCGCCAGTTTTACTGATCAGTCTGTCTCTAAACAGTATTGATCCGTCCTTATACGAGCTGCCATTGATCTGATCTGTTAGGATGATTTTACCTCATGAGATGAACACTGTAAAATATGACAAGCTCCACAAATCATTTCAGTCCATCAGACTCTGTGGACAGTGACTGTCAGAGGTGTGAAAGCAGCGCAGGAGCTTCCGATCGGTTTCGTCTGTCCTCAGAAGCAGCTGTCTTTAAAATACTACAGCCTCTAAAGGAGCTGAAAGGATCAGCCAAACTGTCCTCACTACACAAACTAAAACTGTGAGAGCTGTTACTGCACTGACTGACTTCAAGGTTGTTGCTTTCTGGAAATATTCAATAGTGCTCCAAATGAATATTAATCCGCTGCTAAAAATAGTTCCAACAAATGCACTACTGACTCTTGTTTCAGTGATGTTTGCGAGAAACCACAGTGGCCACCGACTTTGGGGAATAACAGAAATTGCCTTTAAATGAAAGTTAAGACAAAGTTAAGAAGTGAGACACATTGTTGGTTTGAGTCTTTTAATTGGAATTGTGGACAAAAACTAATATACTGAATTATTATAGTAGGGTTAGCTCTGTACAATATTCAATATTCAAACACTTGCGCAAATTTGAAATTGGAAATATAAAATACATCCAATGAAAACAATTTGGAAAAATCTCACATTTATGGCAAAAAAAGTTTTTACGCTCCCTTGAGGTGGTATTTTAGGTGATATGAAAAGGCCATATTTTGCAAAACTGCAATAGAAACACTTATTTTTTTCTTTTTTTGCTCACATGATGCACAACAAAGAGTCAAAGAGGTGCTATAAGAGCCGTTATTGCATCGCATAACTCTTCAGAAGTTGAGAGGATCATCCGAAAGTTTTGAATCCACAATTCCTCTGTGAAATTGTGGACTGTTACCTCCCAGAAATCACATGTATGTGGCCGCTTCCACATATAAGGTACTTGTCTTTCCATTATCGCTTAAATAATATGCCTAATAACGGCTAGCACGGTGGCTGTAGTAGCTCCACGTCAGCAGTGTTCACGTAATCCCTCTCCTCACAATGCTGCCAGGATGAAAGTGTCCAGATGTACAGACGGTTATATTTATTTTTAACCTGGATGGGTCAATAATGCTGCATTTTCAGAGACAAAAAACTCTATTGTCAAAGACAGGGTGAGTGCTAATTAGTTAATGTTAACTAGTGTAACATTACATCCGATTTAACCGCAACTGTCTGACATTTTAGCGAAACTAGCCACATAAAAACATATTTGCGGCCGGTGGCAGAGGCATTGTTTTGCCCTCCTGTTAGGCGTTCCCGTGAGGACGTTAAGTCACGTAAAAACTGTGAATGGCAAAAATTTTTGCTGCATATTAAAGCTCTGAATATACGATAGAGCTTCTTTAAGGTCAATGAAAGCTTGTTTTTATAATAATTAAAAAAAAGCAAACAAAAATTATAGCTCTGTGAAGTTGGAAAACTGAAACATCAAACATGAGTTTGATGTTTCTGTAATATTACATAAATGAGTATCTAAAAACATAATTAATAGAAAAAGTAACACTTTTATTCTAATAAAGATAAAAAATTATAAATCAAATACACTTCCTTTCATCAATAATTATCTTATCAATACCAAATCAGATGAGTAGTACTTGAAATATACCCTTATATTACACAATACCCTTTTATTACATAATTAAACTATTATTAAATATAGTATCATTAAATTATAATAATATATTATTAAACTATTATCAAAAACTCCCCGATACAAATTCAAGACTCATCATATATGTGCCAATGTACACGTAAAAACATGTATATCTTAATATTTACAATTCTGACCATAATATATACTACTTACTATACATTCGTATAAATAGACTGCCGTTTATTGCATACAGAAAAATAGTAGTATCTATAATAATTACATATATATGTATGTATACATACACATATACACTTATATACAAACCTACATATACACATCTATATGTGCATTTACTCTGTGCGAGTTATTTTTTACAGTGTAGGGACCTCCCAGCTCATCAGGTGGAATAAACAGGGACAGTCCGACACTCGAGGCAGAGTGACACCGCCTCTGCTCATTTCAGAAAATGTAATCTGGGATGTTTGATTACGAGATGATGAGGGAGAAAATGAGAGTAAATGTGATTGAGGGGGAGAGAGTGAGTGACACAGAGGAGAGCGGGGAGAGGAATAAACGGTGGCCGAGATGCAGCAGAGAGGAGATTAAATGATTCAGTAATTCACATTTTTAGATAGATAGATACATAGATTTCCATCAGGTATTACACCGAATCCCAAAAGAAATCTGCTCGTATTAGAAGATACAATCAATGTGAAGTTGACAAGAATACATTAAAAGTTAAATCATGTTAAATACTGCAAAATAAAACCTTTCCTTCTCCTCTGTGGTTTGCATATTTACACCTATTCATTTTTGGTTCACAGGAATAAAAAATCAAGTGTAGCTTTAGTGCAAGATTTGAATAAATAGTCCTAAATTTACATTTGATTACAGAATAGCTTAAGCCGTGATTTAAAAAACCCTTGGTGTCTGAATGTTGAATGTTTTAAGAATATTAGGACTTTTTTAGGGCTTTAGGACATTTTGTGGATTTTTGGACATTTCTAGGATTTGAGGACATTTCTAGAATTTAAGGACATTTCGAGGATTTGAGGACATTTCTATATTTTCAAGACATTTCTAGGATTTTAGGAAGTTTCTAGGATTTTAGGGCATTTCTAGTACTTTTTTGAGGATTTTAGAATTTTTCTAAGATTTTACAGTTTTTCTAAGTTTTTAGGACATTTCTTAGATTTCAGAACATTTCTAGGATTTGAGTACTTTTTCAGGATTTTAGAACATGTCTAGGATTTGAAGATGTTTCTCGGATTGTAGGACGTTTCTAGGATTTTAAGACATTTCTTGGATTTTAGGATGTTTCTAGGATTATAGGACATTTGGAGCTTAGCTAGGATCTCTATCGCCGGGTGTGGATCCTCCACTGTCAGTTTTTTTGATAAACATGCTCTATTTTGATGCAGTTTTATGCACTTTGGCGTCATATGTACCCTGAAAGCACAAAAACAATTCCCAGTGTGAATCACTTTATTTTTATTGTGAATTAGAAAATTGTTGGGGGGCCACCTGGCACCGTATCGGGGGCCATAAGTTGAGTATCACTGCCTTACCCCATGTCAACATATGTGCAGCACTGATATTAATTAGCTCAGTTTCTGATTTATCCTCCAGTGGATTCAAACCAGCAACCCTCTGCTCACCAGTCTTCCTCTGCGTCCTCTGAGGCCGAGGCAGCTCGAGGGTTAACCAGCAGAGGCTGTGGACAATGAGAAACAGACATATTAATCATCTTCAGAGGAAATGATCTGTAAAAATGACAATCAATAATCCATCCAAATATTAGCTCACACAGCCCATCACTGCTCTGACTCTCTGACTCTGGATTGTTTAATCATTGACTGCAAATCAGCGGCACTTTTTAAATGGATATCAGTTAAGAGTGTGTCTCTTTGTTAACACACACACACACACACACACACACACACACACACACACACACACACACACACACACACACACAGTGGCAGCTGCTTTGTTTCCCAGTTTAACAAGTTTAACCATTGATGTCTTGACTGTTTACCGACTGATTGTTGCTATCTCTGTCTCTTTCAGGACAGTGGCCAATGGTTGATGTATTCTGCGTCCCACTGTCGGCCCCTCGCTGAGGGTGCTTCCTCCATCTGGCGCCAAATTTTGAGATCCTTGGCGCTGGTTGTTTTGAAGATATTCGGCTTGTCCATGTGAATGTAAGTAACCAGACGTGGTTAACTTAAGTCTTCTTTTTATTAGGGACTGATCATTTTGTCAAAGAGCCATCTGATTTTGTGTTTTAGCTATTCAACCCACTCATCAAATACCGATGCTTCGTCACTGGTCTTAAGCGTCTGATACCTGTGCGCTACGGCATCCTTTAGCATATATATGAGACGCATTGATCCACGTCATTATTACAGAACAACTGATGTACTATAAAGAGAGCGAAGCAGGTCGGAGAAGACAAATGGGTCAAACATACACAGGACTTTTACTCAGAAGAACGCTGCTCTTGTCCCCTGTGAAACCAAAACTCATTTTAACTAAAACCATGTTTTTCCGCAGCCTAGTAAGTATTTCTGTTGCCTAAACCTAAAAACTATAGACCAGATGTTCTCAAAGTCCGGACTGCAAACCGGATCCGGACGAGACGGTAAGCCAATGCAGACCTTTTGTACAGGGGTCACACGGTGCGATTAAATGAGTGATTGAAAACTGCTGAATATTCATTTATAATAATAATTAAATACTTTTATTGGGTTTTAAATATAAATAACGTAATGCAAACCCTTAGGCCTACATATACAACAGACAAAACATGGCCCCGCCAGAGGATAAATGAAAATCGCTAATAAAATTAAAAAAATAATGAAAAAAGAGAGAAAATAAATAATAAGATATATAATAATATAAGTAATCTAAAATTAAGGAAAGATTGCATCCTCATGTAAGGTACCGAAGATCCCCCAACACATAGCAGGAAGGGATGAATATTAATTTTTGACCGAAACTGGTGCAAGTTAAGGCCAGAGGGGCGAAATATTTTGTATTCTCAGAATTAATGCTGCTTTTAAATGTAGTTTTGTTTACATGTTCACGAGAAGAGTCCATATAAACACCTCCCTCTTTGGTATCACCGACCTTGTGATTAAAAATTTTGACATTTTCAGAAACAGTAGAGGGCATAAACGTATATTTTTCGGTGGATGCTGTGTCCATGTATAGTCATCTTAGTCATATGTCTGAAGAAAATCTCGATATTCCCAATGGCTTCATTTTTTGGTTTTGGCAAGACCAAGACTGTGTGTGTGTGTGTGTGTGTGTGTGTGTGTGTGTGTGTGTGTGTGTGTGTGTGTGTGTGTGTGTGTGTGTGTGTGTGTGTGTGTGTGTTTTGACGGTGACATTTCTGTTTTTCTGTTTGTCTAGAGTTCTCCTCTAATCACAGTGATTGCATCGCCATAACAATCAACTCTGATTGTCCAACAAAGCTCACATAAAATTATCTTTCTAACACTGCAGAATCACTCTGTAACCTGCCCTGTGTGTGTGTGTGTGTGTGTGTGTGTGTGTTGGTCTCTGGAGTTTCAGCAGACAGGATCAGATGTAAATAAGTAATGATGACCATGCAGCTGGTGTGACTCTGTTTGTCACAACAATGTTCATTTTCACAGCTCTGTAACATTTTAAATTGTCCTCATAACAACAGAAGACAATCTCTTCTGAGCACCTGGTCAATATTTCATAAAGACTGTTGTCTTAAAGTAGATAATTATCAAAATGCGACAACACTCTGTTAAAGAAATCAAGTAAAATTAATTTAAGAATGAACGCACAGTGTCGATGGTTGTGGTAAATTTATGGAGCGAGTGCATTTTAGTCGGCAATCTACGGGAACTCATTTTTAAAAACCCGACCTCTTGTTCTCCTCTGCACCTGTTTGAATACCTATAAAATAAAATGTATTAATAATATTTTAATTACGCCAAAGGAACAGTTTTTTAATGTATCCTGCATGGTGGATGCTCTCATAGATATCACAAAACAAACTGAATGAGATGCATAAAATGCTCAATAACGGGTCTGCAGTTGACAAAAAAGAAGACTGCTGCATGAGTGTAGCTCAAACTGAAGCTATGAAATCACATCTCAAATATTAAAACATGCCCCAAAAATAAACTTAAATGAAATGAAACTAAAGGCATCAGTCAGCCGCTGCCTGCAGCCCTGCGGTGTCACAGCCTCAGTCTCAGTGTAATAAGTCAACTGCTAATTACTGAACAAGTGAGATTACAACCTGAGTGTGTTCCAGCTGCCGGCTGCTTGTCAAACATCCCTCCAGCAGAAATCAATAGGTCATCATCTCTACATATTACTACATCTCAGGAGGAGGAGGAGGAGGAGGAGGAGGAGAAATTAAAGGAAGGAATAGGAGAGGAGAAAAAGGAGGACAGGAGAGGAGAGGAATGTCATGTCTATGTTGTCGCCGTTTGCGGGGTAAAAGAACAAAATCACGTCTTTATGTTGGTGTTAATATTTGATGAAGGACCATTTGTTCATAGAAATCAGAGGAAAATGGTTCATAAATACACACACATAAGTGACAGGTGCAACATCATTCCCTAAGTGTGAACATGCAATCTGTATATCTTCTCTGGATCAGGAAAAATGCATGTTGATGTAGATGTAAGTGCACATTTTCTCCCAGTGAGCCATGACACTAGGCGGGATTCCATTACCGATTTGCACAAAACTTAAGCAATATTTTCAAAATGTCGATCGCACATAATTGTGAGATGACTCCGTTTCCACTGAGTCATGTTCTGCAACTTCTCCTCTGGCGATAACACTTTAAGAAGTATGACGATGCAGCTTTATTTCTATTGCAGCCACCACACTAGCCGTCATTATTTACAATCCAAGGCAATGTAGGCATGTTATGCAAGCAATACTATAAAGGCGAGCCCCTTATAATACGGAGCGGCCACGAATGAGGGATTTCTGGGAGCTGATAGTCCATGAGTTCACAGAGGAATTATGGATTCAAAACTTCCTGATGATCCGCTCAACTTTCTCAGAGTTATGTGATGCAGTAACAGCTCTTGTAGCTCCTGCTGCATCATGAGGGAGCCAGTTCATACTGACAAGCACAAAGACATGGCATCATGTGACCTAGAAAAGACTAAAAAGTGTTTCCATTGCAGTTTTGCAAAATATGGCTTTTTTAAATCCCCTGAAATACCACCTCATGTGAGTGTAAAAACTTTTTTGCAATAAATGGGAGTTTTTTCCAAATTGTTTCCATATTCCTTATTTTATATTTGCAATTTCAATTTGCACATTTTTAGGGTTAATGGTGAAGCAGCACGCACAATGCCCGTACCCTGAAACTGAGGCTGTTAAATGGATTTCAGCCGTCATTTGGTCTGTTTAATCCAGTTTCACCCTCTTCATTTAGTCCAACATTTTGTTCGTGTTTACTCAGAATTGGTGCAGATACGCAGGTGAATGGCATGAATGCACCACTGACCAGAAATATTTACTGTGCACCTACCTAAAAATAACCATGGCTATGTATGTGAACAACACACAGAGTCAGTCTAAAGTGCATCAATGTATCTCGCTAAACCATGATATTTTAATGCCTCCTTATGTTTTCGGGTTGTCCATCTGTATAGATGTCTGGACAACATTATGTTTGATTCTGATTTTTGAATAAGTGACAAACACTGTTATGACAGTGACATTTAACATTTAGGTAAACAAAACCCAAAGTTGCCATAACGATGCCTCAACACTACTTTTAAATTGTGCTGGTCATGGAAACTTTATTATAGGTCCTTGAAAACTCATGAAAAAGTTTTGAAATTTTTGTCCTTGAAAATATGTGGGAAACTTGCTGTTAAATTAAAAACATTGTGTGTGTAATATTAACAGTTTTATGACAATGAAGTACCACAAAATTTAGTACAGTACTTGAGTAAATGCACTTACTTTTACTGAAGTACTTACAACTGTACTCTCCACCAGTTGGAAAAAAAAGCAGTGTGTGCATGTGTGTGTGCGTGTGTGTGTACAACTACACACACACACACACACACACACACACACACACTATACACACATGCTTGTGTCAGTGTGTTTGTATATTAAAATGTATGTATTTAGTATGTACAAATGAACATGTGGCAGTAGACAAAGTGTGTGTGTGTGTGTGTGTGTGTGTGTGTGTGTGTGTGTGTGTGTGTCCTCTAACTAAATGGACGGGTCTAATCACCTCAGAGGGAGGAACCTCTTCCCCTTCCGCCGCCTCTTAACATTAACGGATATTAACGGCCCCCAACGCTCCTCCGTTTCCTACTGAGAAATGAAATACATCACTAATGGTTTATCACAAACACGGCTAATGCTTTATGCAGACCTCTTACCATTAATAAATGATGGCATGTAAAGGGTGGAGGGGTGCTGTGAGAGCCGTCGGGGGGCCTAAAGGGGGAGAGTTGGATCAGTTTCAGATATTAAACAGAAAAAAGGAGCTCTTGATTTGTATCATTTTGTGGCGATGAGGTGATTAATCTGTTTTTACCATCTGTGAGTGCTCACGGATTCACAGATTTTGTAACAAATCTGCAGGGAAAACATTTACCCCTGATTCATGGATTTTATGGAGTTTGTGACCTAATTGTACAGGGAAAAACCTCATAATTTTTCCCTTTAATGAAGTAATGCATATTCAGATTAGCTCATATCTTACTTTACTGAATCGCACTCTTAGATAATTTATGACCTCCTTCAATTATTAGAGACTGTTCTTTGCAAAAAAGGACCCCATGTCTTTTGTACAATCAATTTAATGTTTCTTGTAAAGGCCTTTGCACACTGAATCTATTTTGGCCTTAAACTTTTGCACATTTTAACAGAAATACAACCTCAAACCGCCTTTAAACAAAAAAAAAGTTCTCCATAACTGCGCTCTACCTGACCCAGCCAGAACATTTTCGTTCCAAACCCAGCCTGACCCTCGGGACTTTTCAGGACCCTTTGGGATCAGTCGGGACCAGTTGGCCTTGGGTTGAGATTGAGAACTCTGCTCAGGGGTTTGCACTGACTGAAGTCAAGTCTCTGCAGCCACATGAGCTGCCGCCGGCTTTCCTGCCTGCTAAGCAAAACCAAACTACACATCAAAACAGCCATGCTTGTTACTGACTTGCAAGTTATTCATTCCACTCTGCAAACCAGCGTTTGGTCACAAACAGCAGCCGCAAACCACTACAGCCCGAATTCTCCAACTGGCCATAAGGCCTTTTTACGCCGGGTTCACACTGGCTGTGGTAGCACTATGATGTGCTGCCCTACAGCAGTCGCCTAGTGGTTCACAACAGGAGCTCGTTTCTCTGCGCTGCTCCTTTCTTAGCTCTGTCCCTGCTTGCTTGTGTGTCTCTGGCTGTGTGCGTGTCTGTCTGTGTGTGTCTGCTAATCTCTCTCCTTCTCTGTTTAGACACACCTGACCAGCATTCTGGAGGCACTCAGTGCATATTTTATCATTTATCATGATCTCATCATTCCTGTTATATCTTAAATATTCTTTATATCGTTCATGATTGAGTTTTTAGGTGTTTTCCTGACAGATTGGCTCATGTCTTAGAGAAAAAATAGACCAGACACAGAAACTGTTGCTGCAGATTGTGAGCCTGCTGCAGAGCTCGTGGCTGCGGCACGTCCAATGAGAACAGTCTCACTGCTCAACATGGGCACCGAAATGAAGCAGCCGGCTCTCCATGGAAAATCAGCGTGCTTTGTGGTGCTTCCACATCCAGTGTGGACCCGGCATCACGTGGGACCCTGGCAGCTTG